>NW_007249852.1:714132-714576 GCF_000164805.1 Carlito syrichta
GCCGGGAGCGGCCACTGCCCTCCAGTCTGGGCGACAGAGTGAGACTCCAACACACACACAAAAAGAAAACCTGTATACTGACTGGGTGTGGTGGCTCATTCCTGTAATCCCAGGACCTTGGGACAAGGCAGGAGGATTACCTGAGTCCAGGAGTTTGAGACCAGCCCGGGTAACATAGTAAGACCTCTTCTCCACAATAAATCAAAATATTAGCTGGGCATGGTGGCTTGTGTTTGTAGTCCCAGCTACTTGGAAGGCTGAGATGCCAGCTAATTTTTTGATTTACTGTAGAGACAAGGTTGAGGCTGCGGCGGCCGTGAGTGTGCCACTGCACTCCAGTCTGGGCAACAGAGTGAGACTCCAACTCAGAAAAAAACCAAAACAACTTTTAGTTCTGTTGAGTTTCTCTATTGTTTTTCTTTTCTTTTTTTTTTTTTTTTTTTT
>NW_007249852.1:714914-715391 GCF_000164805.1 Carlito syrichta
TTTTTGAGTTGAGGTCTTACTTTGTCACTGGAGTGCAAAGTACTTAGGCTGGAGTGCAGTGGCACAATCACAGCTCACCACAGCCTCAACCTCCTGGGGTTGAATAATCCTTCTGTCCAGCCTCCCGAGTAGTGAAACTACAGGCATATGCCACCATGCCCATCTAATTTTTTGTAGAGATGGGGTTTCTCTATGTTGCCCAGGCTGGTCTTGAACTCCTGGGCTCAAGCATCCTCCTGCCTCATCGTCCCAAAATGCTGGTATTATAGATGTGAGCCACCATGCTTGGCCTGTATTCTTCTATTTATTTATTTATTTTTTTGAGTTGGAGTCTTACTTCGTCGCCCAGACTGGAGTGCAGTGGATGTTCCTGGCCACCACAGCCTCGACCTGCTGGGCTCCGGCCATCCTTCCGCCTCAACCTTCCGAGTAGCTGGAACTACAGGCGCGCGCTACCACCCCCGGCTAATTTTTTTT
>NW_007249852.1:715411-722223 GCF_000164805.1 Carlito syrichta
GCTGGGCTCTGGCGATCCTTCCGCCTCAGCCTTCCGAGTAGCCAGAACTACAGGCGCGTGCTACCATGCCCGGCTTGTTTTTTGATTTTTTGTGGAGATGAGGTCTCGTCAAGTTGTCCAGGTTGTTCTCGAGCCCATGGGTTCAGACAGTCCCCTAACCTTGGCCTCCCAAATGGCTGAAATTACAGGCTTGAGCTACCGCACCCGGCCGTGTATTTTTTCTTATTCAACTTTGTTTTTTTCCCAAGAATTACTAATTGTTTGCTTAGTTTTCTAGTACCTATCACTAATTATTTGCTAAGTTCTCCAAATGTAAAGAATTTCTTCGTACCATCAAACACACCAGGAAGTAGTTTCTTTCTACTATTTCTTGAAAACATCCTTCCTAGAGTCTACTGTTGCTAACACAACTCTGAACTGATTAACTGGGATTGCGGTACCACAAGCGTTCTAAGGCTTCCCTTCACTGTCACCCTGGTAATTTGACTAAAACATAGAAACTGGCAAATCTAAGTTGTCTCTGCTATCTGGCTGAGCGGTAGATCACAGAAGTGCAGGACAATGTAGAACATAAAGACGTTGTATTTCCTCTGGGTGTCCGAAGGCAGAGTAAGTATATGAGTGACATTGCTCTATACACAAATCGAGCAAATGCTTTTTTATGTGTTTCTATATTTATCATATAATTTGGTCCTTATTTTAACCTTTAGTCTCCTTTCACATTTTTTATTTTTATTTTTTATTGAGTTGGAGTCTCACTCTGTTACCCACGCTGGAGTGCCGTGGCACACTCACGGCCACCCCAACGTCGACCTGCTGGGTTCTGGCAATCCTTCCGCTTCAGCCTTCCAAATAGCCGGTAGGCACAGCTACCACGCCCAGCTAATTTTTGATTTATTGTAGAGACGAGGTCTCACCGACATGCTTGGGCTGATCTCAAACCCGTGGGCTCAGGCAATCCACTCACCTCGGCTTCCCAAAGTGCTGGGATTACAGGCTGAGCCACTGAGCCCGGCCCTCATTTCACATTTTGAGAAAATTGAGGTGCACTGCCTGGCATCCATTTTCCTTCTGAAATAATACATATGATCACAGTATTAGTGAAGAATACACTATTTTGCGAACATTTTTCAAGAATCCTAGGAAAGAAAGTACAGAAGAAATAAAAGACAGCGTCTTTCAATCCAGGAACTTAAAGTCCATCAGTGTTGGAAACGTGACGTGTGTGTGTGCAGCAGGGCAGAAGTCTGACTTGACTCAAAGCCTCCTACTGTGTCCGTTTCTGGAGTGCGGAGCTGACTCTGGGGATTTGGCAAGACCTACCCAACAGAGGTTCACTGACCAGAGGCTGAGGAGTCTCTTGTGATCAGGCCCGTCCTAAGAAAAAAATGGAGCCAGTCCCAAGCTTGAACCAGTGGTAAATCCTTGGATGCTGAAGAGAAGTAGAAAGTTGAGGTATAGTAAGAAACTGTGTTACTTCCAGAAATGCCTGAGGGTTTTTGTGGGGAACTGAGGTCAGGAGAGAGTAGGCTGTTATGAAAAGCAGGCTGTCCACAGAATGTGAAAAAATATTTACTAACTGTATATCTGACAAAGGCCTAACATCTAGGATCTATAAGGAACTCAAACACACCGAAAGGAAAAAAACATTTAAAAGTGGGCAAAAGACATGAATAGACACTTCTCAAAAGAAGATATACGGGCAGCCAACAGACACATAAAAAAGTGCTTAGCCTCACGCATCATCAGAGAAATGCAAATCAAAACCACATTGAGATACCACCTAACCCCAGTAAGAATGGCCATCATTAATAAAAAACAACAACAGATGCTAGCGAGGGTGCGGAGAAAAAGGAAAGCTTAGCTGGGCTTGGTGTCTCAGCCTGTAATCCCGTGCCTTGGGAGGCCGAGGTGAGTGGATTACCTGAGCCCGTGGGTTCGAGACCCGCCTGGGCAACTTGGCAAGACCTCATCTCTACAATAAATCAAAAAGTAGCTGGGCGTGGTAGTGCGCGCCTGTAGTTCCAGCTACCTGGAAGGCTGAAGCGGAAGGATTGCCGGAGTCCAGTGGGTTGAGGCTGTGGTGGCCAGGAGCGGCCACTGCACTCCAGTCTGGGTGACAGAGTGAGACTCCAACTTAAAAAAAAAAAAGGAAAGCTTTTACACTGCTGGTGGGAATGCAAACTAGTGTAACCTCTTTGGAAGACAGTGTGGTGATTTCTGAAAGAACTAGAAATTGACCTTCCATGTGACCCAGTGATCCCCCTATTGGGAATATACCCGGAGGAACTCAAGTCATTCTACAAAAAAGATACTTGTACATGCATATTTGTTGCAACTCTATTCACAATAGCAAAAATATGGACCCAACCATGCTGCCCATCGAAGCTGGACTGGATAAAAAAAAAAAGTGGTACGTATACACAATGGAATATTATGCAGCCATAAAGAAGGACAAACATATGGACTTCGCAGCAACTTGGATGGATTTAGAGTTGATCATATTCAGAGATCTCCCACAGAAACGAAGAACAGAGTACCCATATGTTCTCACTCATAAGCGGACTTTGAACAATTATCATGATACTATAAGAAAGGGATTGGCAGTAGTGGGAAACTGCCAGGGGAGGGGTGGGGTGGGATTGGCAGCTGAGGGAAACTGCCAGGGGAAGAAGGGGCACACCTCATCAACAAGGGTACCTGCATAACGAACATTTATATACCTAACCCTGAATTGTACCCCACATCTTTAAAATAAAAAATAAAATAAAATAAAGAAAAGTAGGCTGTTGGCTGGGCACGGTGACTCAGCATGTAATCCCAGTACTTTGGGAGGTTGAGGTGAGAGGATTGCTTGAGCCTGGTGGTTCGAGACCAGCCTGGGCAACTTAGTGAGACCTTGTCTCTACAATAAGTCACACACACACACACACACACAACTAATTGGGCATGGTGGCGTGTGTCTGTAGTTCCAGCTACTTGTAAGACTGAGGTGGAAAGATTGCCTGAACCCAGCAGGTTGAGGCTGCAGTGGCCGTGAGCATGCCACTGTACTCCAGCCTGGGCAACGAGAGTGAGACTCCAACGTAAAAAAAAAAAAAAAAAAAAAAAAAAGAAAGAAAGAAAAGTAGTCTGTTACTCCTGATGTGCCTCATTTTTTTTTTTTTTTTTTTGAGTCAAAGTCTCACTCTGTCGCCCAGGCTGGAGTGTGGTGGCATGCTTACAGCCACTGCAACCTCGACCTACTGAGCTCAAGCGATTCTTCCACTTCAGCCTTCCAAGTAGCTGGAACTATAGGCACACGCCACCACGCCTGGCCAATTTTTTGATTTATTGTAAAGACAAGGTCTCATCAAGTTTCCCAGGCTGGTCTTGAACCCCTGAGCTCTGGCAATCCTCTTCCCTCTGCCTCCCAAAGTGCTGGGTTTGCAAGCGTGAGCCACCATGCCTGGCATCTTTATATACAAGCCAGTAAAGTCTAGGGTACTCAGTTTATAAATTAAAAATTCCCCCTTTTTTGAGTTGTAGTCCCACTCTGTCACCCAGGCTGAAGGGCAGTGGCACGCTCCCAGCCATCCCAGCCTCGACCTGCTTGGCTCCTGTGATCCTTCTGCCTCAGCCTTCCAAGTAAGTGGAATAACAGGCAGGTGTGTGCTACCATGCCTGGCTTGTTTTTGATTTATTGTAGAGATGAGGTCTCGCCAAGTTGCCCAGGCTGGTCTCAAACCCGTGGGCTCAGGCAATCCTCTCGCCTTGGCCTCCCAAAGTGCTGGGATTACAGGTTGAGCCACTGAGCCCAGTCTAAAATTCCCTTTGACACTCACACAGACACTGGAGGGCAATGTGCATTGTTCTCCCTTCCTCTTTCTTTTATAGAGCCCTAAGTTTATTTAGATTGTAACATATGTGGGAAAAGGTGGACCCTTTCCCCTGCCCCATGGAATAAATCATGCTTGTTCTAAGCCAGGCATGATAATTCTATTTCCCTGTGCTTATGGTTGGTTTAGGGTAGCGTGTGATCCATGACTTTGCCCTATGATAAATGGTAGGAAGGGTACCCCCCTTCTGCTTTGAATGAGGTTGTAGGAGCAGGTGATGCTTGTCACCGTGGAAACCTTTTTTTGCAATTATTTGGCAACAGGTTTAAGAGAAAAGCTACTGCAGATGGCAGAGTGGGCAGAGAGCACCTGGGTCTTTCATGACATCTCTGAGTGCCGCACCTGCTCTGGGACCATCTGAATGCCACCTGGATTCTGTTCTCACAGCTGAGGCAGGATGGGACAGGAGTGGGAGATGGGACAATGGGTGCTAGCAGTTTGGAAGAGATCCACGGAGGATCAGTTGGTTCACAAAACATCCGCTCCACTTTTACCAGTGAAAGATCCACTTGGGTTCCTAGGGCTCTAGTCCTAACTTATCTAAATGCCCCCATCACTGCAATGGTTTGCAAGGAGTCTGGATCCTGCGGGTGGTCAGATGGTCGATGGTTCCTCCTGACCCTTTCAGCCCAACCCTTGTGAAGTAGGTATTGTTATCCCATCTTATGCATAAGAGATGGCGGCTTAGAAAGATTGACTTGTCCAAGGTCAACAGCAGAGCTGGGAATCAAATCTGGGTTCTCTGCTACTGAGACCTGGGCTCTGCTCACTGCTCCCCAACTCACAGTTGCTTTCAAGACCAAACCTCATGACTCCCTCCAGACTCCATCCTTCCTCCTTATGTTTCCTGAAACAGTAATTGCCTGCTAATAATATTTAATAATAATAAGTTGCCACTCCCATAGACCCAGTTCAAATTCTAGTGTGAGTTCTGAACCGGGTGGTGGGTAGAGTCAGGAAAACTCAATGCATTGCACATGCACTTTGTGGAGAGGGAAGGGTGGTTTGTGGAGAGGAGATGCTCCACCAGTGCGGGACACCAGGGACATCAGTGAACTGCAACACAGAAGGCGATGGTCACAGCCTTGTGCTGGAGACTCTTCCTACTTGGGTGATTTGGTGATTTGGAGGTTTCCTGAGGGAGGCTGGGCTCTGGAAAGGGGAACCAAGGATTCTGGGCACAGAAAATGCTGGAGCAGAGCCCAGGGCCTGCAGCTGCAGGGTGTTTAGGAACCACTCACAGCAACTAGCTGGATGCCCGCCTTCTCTCCCTCTGCCAACTCTCTGTTCACTTCTGTAGATAATGCCCTGAAAATCCCCACAGGCCCTCAGGCCGCCTGGACTCGTGCCCCAGGATCTCAGTATAACTGCCCAACAGGCCTTCCTTTTTCTCCACTCTCCTGGGCATGGAGTCCCTGAGCAAGGTCCTTATCCCCACATCTGCCAGCAGGGCTCCCTGCCTTGGTACCACCCCACTGCCCCAGGAAGCCGCGAGGAAGTGCTGTTGGTTGAGCTGCCTGACCTCTCTGGTCTTCCGGCTTATCATCTGTGTGGCAGCAGAAGTTGATGCCAAGTGCTATGGGAACATGGCTGGTGAAGCAGGTGATATCAGAACTCAGACAACCAGGGCATGGAATGTGGCTCAAGAATATATATATATATATATATACTTATTTTTCTTGAGTTGGAGTCTCACTCTGTCACCCAGGCTGGAGTGCAGTGGCACACTCATGGCCACTGCAGCCTCGACCTGCTGGGCTCAGGCGATCCTTCTGCCTTGGCTTTCCAAGTAGATGGAACTACAGGCGCGTGCTACCATGCCCAGTTAAAAAATATACTAACATACAAATCAAGTCTTTCCACTATGGATGTAACGAAACCTCATGGAAAATATAGAGGGAAAAAAAAAACAACCCTGTAATAATTTCACCCAGGTAGGACAACTATTGTGAGTGCTTTGGACATTTTCCTGTCCTCGTTGTTGTGAAGTATAATAGATGTTACTGTTCATGCCTGTTGGAGGCTGAGGGGTTGTTATTATTACAGCTATGCTGTGAGAAAATTAATATACCATACAATGCATTCATTTCAAATGTACGATTCAGGGGCTTTTTAGTATATTCACAGAACTATGTGACCATCACCACATTGAAAGTGTTTTCATCACCCCCAAAAGAAGTCCTGTACCCTCTAGCAGTCACCCCATGGTTGGTTTTTTGCCTAACATTATTTTTACATGCAGCTTTTCCGGTTGCTGGACAATCTCCTTAGCCATTGTCTTTGGTGACTGCAGCCAAGACTTTAGGGTGGGGGAATGGTACAGCCAGATGTGTCCTAGATGGGTGGTGTGGGTGAGGGCTGCAGAAGCTCCATGAAGCAGTGAGGACAGAGAGGGAGAGGCAGATAGAGGGAGGGATGGCAGGAGCAGGCGGTGCGGAGGGACCCGAGCATGACTTAGGGTCGAAAGGAAGCAAAGCTCTGGAAGCCGGGCCAGCAGCACCGCTGAGCATTTGACGCGGAGGGGTGGAAGCTGGGGTGTTGACAAACGGCCTGGGGTGAGGGAAGCGGGGCCAGTAGCTAGGTCCCAGGAAGAGGCAGCAGCACAAGTCTGGGGAGAATTCGAGACGAGTTTGGCTTTGGACTTGGTGGACTTCCCTCTCTCCCGGCGAGTCCTGCATCCGGCAGTGGGATGCTGGGATCGGACACTCAGGAGGCCGCTGGGCTGCCGCCAGAGGTTTGGGAGTTAAGGGCGTGAGGGCCACGTGGGGGGCCTCGGGAGGCAGCGCCAATCCACGGTGAGTCTGAAGGAGAAAAAGACGGGCCGGGGAACACTGCGGTCGTAGGGAGGTGGACGGGGACGCGAAGGACCAGAGAAACGTCCTGAAGCAGAAGGCGGAAAGGGCGCCGCCCGGGCGCGGTTGGAGTAGCCAGGGG
>NW_007249852.1:722243-722625 GCF_000164805.1 Carlito syrichta
GGGGCGGGGGGGGGGGGGGGGGGGGGGGGGGGGGGGGCATGCGGAGCTGCTGCACCCAGAGGGATCCGGGCCGTTGGGTGCCCAGGCGGACCGGGAAGTCCGGGTGGGGGCACGTGGCCAGGGGCTGCCGCACGAGCAGAGACCGCGGCTCGGCTCCCTTCCCTCCGGGGGGCACCTCGTCCGGTTGCAAGGGCAGCTCTGCCGGGCTCGAGCTTGAGGGAAAGTTGGGGGCTTGTGTTAGTTACACATCTGCCACCCCAGGACCCCGGCGCTGCCGGCACCCAAGCGGCCCCGCGGGGGCGCGGACTCGGCGAGGGGCGGTGCTCCGCCCGGGAGCCCGAGACAGACGGGCGCGCCGGCCAATGGGCGCCGCTGCCCGTCC
>NW_007249852.1:722699-766261 GCF_000164805.1 Carlito syrichta
CGCGGCTCCGGTAGGGGACGCGCGGGGCCTGGCCGGCGCGGCCATGCTGCTGGAGGCACAGGACGCGCTGTACGTGGCGCTGGAGCTGGCCATCGCCGCGCTGTCGGCGGCGGGCAACGTGCTGGTGTGCGCCGCGGTGGGCACGTCGAGCGCGCTGCAGACTCCCACCAACTACTTCCTAGTGTCCCTGGCTGCGGCCGACGTGGCCGTGGGGCTGTTCGCCATCCCCTTTGCCATCACCATCAGCCTGGGCTTCTGCACTGACTTCTACGGCTGTCTCTTCCTCGCTTGCTTCGTGCTGGTGCTCACGCAGAGCTCCATCTTCAGCCTCCTGGCCGTGGCCGTCGACAGATACCTGGCCATCTGCGTCCCGCTCAGGTGAGGCGCCGGCGTCCCCCGACCTCGGAGCCCCGTCGAAGCCTCGAAGCGGGTCACCCTCTTCAGGCCCAGGTTCCGGCCCGCGGGAGACCCCAGACGGGCCAGGCTGGGGGCGCGCGGGGCGCTTGGAGTTCTGGTTCCCAGCCTGGAGGGCGCCGGCCACCTCCAGAAGCACCTGCGCCCGGGCTACCGCGATCCTCTCGGTGCCCGGAGCGGGACCCCGGCGGCCTCTGTCCCCCCACTGTCCCGGATGCGCGCGTCCCTCTAAGGGGATGTGCCTAGGGACAGCCAACCGTAGGGGTTCCGGGGAGTGCGGTCCCCAGGCGCCGTAGAAACCCCGGGGAAAGCGCCACCCCCGCGGGCGGGTGGAGGCCCAGCAGCAGGCGGGCTGGTGATCGCATCTCCACTCCTGCAGAGAAGGCTGTGTCCTCCCGCTCACCCCGAGCCGGCGCGGGTCGGGGTCCAGAGCGCCCGGCAAACGCGGCCGGGGGGGAGCTGGGGGTCCGGGACGCCGGGGAGGTTCCGGCCAAGTGCAAGGCAACTTGGGGCGCTGGGAATTCGCACTGTCAGAATGGACACTACTTAGGACCCAGCTTCAGACTGTGCAGGCTGCAAAATGAAGCGACCCAGCTGATCTGAGGGGAAGGTGCCCGTTAACTTTGGGGAACGCTACAGACATTTGTCCCTGCATGCTTGATGGTGACTCACATCGCCTCCATATACTTTTAAAGAGAGTTACAGTGCTTCCCGGTTCACCTAACACTGGCGAGCACCCGTAGAGCCTCTATGCCATTGTGTAATCCTGTTTATCTCCTGCTTCCCTGTCCCAGCATGCTGAGAAGTGCCACCAGGATTTCAGAAAACTGTGGATAACTTACCTGTCCACTCTCTTGCACACTGGGAAAATGTAGGATTCAGGGGGTGGAGTCAGCCAGCAACTGGCGTAAATCCCACTTGTAGCTGATGAATTAAAACCGTTCAAAGTATTTTTTCTCTGTCTTGGGTGCTTCTAACCCCTTTGGCATTTCTGAAATGAACTTGGGATCTCTAGATTTGGAGCTGTGACAGGGAGAAACTAAGTCACAGAACAGAAAAGAAGGGAAGGAACTAGTTTATTGGATGCCAGCTCTGTGCCAGGCAGTTTACATGAAACGTGGACCTATCAGTCCTGCGGTAATTCCAGAGGATAGGTGCTGTTTATCTGATCTTGTAGATGAAGGGATAGTGGCTTAGGGAGGCTAGAGTCTGCTCAGGGAACTTGAACTCAGAGCTGGCACCGTGTCCCCACCTGTGCCATAAGGCTGTCTTGCAGGACTGTGTTTGGGAAAGAGGAGGATCCTGCCTGCAGCAAACAGGTGGTTGTAGGGGAAATGTGTTTGTGGGAACTGAGCACAAGAGTGCTCCCAGAGCCTACTGAATAGGCGAATGTATTGAGCCTGGTTCCTATGGGCTGGGTTCTGGGTCCCAGCAGGAACAGGAACCTCCTGGTTGGGTGAACTGTGAGCCTGACGTGTGCATTGGACCTTCCATGTGCTGCTGCGCCTGGCTTCCGACCAGGGGGCATCATGCACCCCATCAGGTGTGACAGCCCAGGGATTTCCAAGGCTTGGGGCAGCCCAGTCATCTCTTCTCTTTCTTCTGGGTCCCTTCCCTGCCTCTTGGTTCTCATATTGGTTACATGGTGGCCTCTTGGTTTTTTTGCACCCTGCAGGGCAGTCACAAGCCCGTGCCTGGGTTGCCCATCTAATAGAGAAGCCTCTTAGACTTGCCCCTGGCAGAGACCCAGAGACACCCCAGCTTACTGAGGAGTTACTGGAAGAATCTCCTGGGCCACAGGGAGCAGGAAGTTCTATAAAAGTTTAAATCTGTTAGTTCTTGTCCCGGTTTATGTTGGGTGGGGTCCTGAAAGAAGTGGGTGTGGATATGTTAAGGGGAAAGAGATGTGAATCACAGGGCCCTAACTTCTCTTTTGCATTTGCTAAGGGCTGGAGCGAAGATGTAGGTGCAGGGAGGAGAGAATTCTGAGGGGTTCACCATGATGCTTGTCCCATCCTGCCTTCTGGGCCGGCCACGAGCTCAGGGGTCTGGAAGAAGTGTGCGCAAGGGGCCCGCCCTCTACCCCCTCCCCACCTTGCTTCCTGCCCCCTGCCTCAGGAGGTGCAGGAGGTGTGGGCTTCTGACCTGTCCAGGGCACCAGTCTCCTCCCTGGTGGACTGGAGAGGTGCATCTGGGGCCTCACGTCTTCCCTTAGCCGTTCTGGTCTGGAGCCTGGGGCAGGCCTTCCCTCAACTGCTTCAGCAGTTCCTGCCTCTAGAGAGCATGGCCCCTGTGAGCAGGTTAAAATGCAAATTTCAGAGCCCTGCTGGGCCCTATTGAATCAGAATCTCTGGGGTGGACTGTGTGGGGGAATTCCAGTATCCCTCTCTATTCAGGGACTTCTGGTTCCAGCGAAGTTTGAGAACGCTTATAGAATCAGGGGCCTGAGGCTCACCTCACTTGATTGACACAAGCTGGGTGCCAGGGTGTCCCAAGTGTTGACTTGGTTCTGAGGCCCTCTTTGGGGTCATGGAACTTGAGGTGGGAGTGAAGTCACAAGTGCCCTGTTTGGGAGAAGGTGTCTCCCCTTGGAAGCCAAGCAATAATGAGAGTAAGGTCCAGGCAGTGAGGGCCAAAGGCTTAGGCATGCCTCTTGCCTGGGCAACGGCAGTCCTTGGACTTGCCCCCAGCTTCTCCCAGTTCACTGGCTTTTACCAGGAGGCCTGTGCCCGCAAATGCCACAGCCCCCACCTGCCCCTCAGTTGCCAAGATGTTTACTAACGTGAGAGAGATTACAGTGTAGAAGGAAAAGGGGAGTCCAGAGGTGATGCCAGTCACAAACATGACACCTTTCCTGGCTGGAAAAAGGAATGTCTGTTCACAGCAGGCACTGCCCTTTGTCTTCATGGAGGGGTGTCTACAAACAGAAACAAGCCTGGTTCCTCTGGTCCAGGTCCACAGACAGTTCCTGACGTTGGTCCTGGTGGGGTTCAGTCCCAGGGATGCCACTGGGAAGGCAGTGCAGGTCCCTGGGCCGTGGGGTGGGCGTGTGTAGGACTGCAGCAGGGAGGGTGCAGGTTCTGTCCACAGCTGCTCTGGGCTCTCATTTTACCCTCAGGCAGGAGCACTTCCTCCTCCCTAATTTGATCCTGTTCCCTTCAGGCCACGCTGGGCTCCGTCAGGCAGCTTTCCCTGCTCCATGGACTCAGTTTCCCTGGTGCTGTGGTAGCTGAGTCTCCTGCAGGGCTGAAAGCCAGCTGTTTTCCCAGTGAAGCTGGGAACATCCAGTGGAGGGTGTTTTCCAGGGAGGGTTTGTTTGGCTGGATGGGTCAACAGCGTGGAAGGGGCATGTTTGTCTGACCTGCCCATAGACTCTTCTTTCACTACCTTCCCTGCCCTCTTTGCCACACTGAGGTGTCTTCTGTGCCTCACATATCCAGTCTGTATGGTAGGGATTAAAGACTTCTTAGCAAGACTTTGTGCCTTGGGTGAGAGTGTGGCCTCCACTTAGGGTGAGGAGTTGGCAGGAGATCAGAATGTTTCTTCAAAACTTAAAAATTGAGCTATCATTCCTATACCAAAAAATTCACCTTCAATGTTGTTTTGAAATAACACTAGGAAGGAATATTTTTCAGCTCTAGGTCCTTCCCAAGACTCCCCTCCTTGGGTGCTCCCTTCTTTCTTCTGCATCAGTCTTATCTTTCTCTTCCAGATCACTCCCATTGTAGTGGGTTGAATGATGCTCCTTCAAAAATATGTTCACATGTTAATCCCCAGGACCTGTGAATATTCCCTTACATGGCAAAAAACAAACAAAATGAATACTGCCTTTTGTGGATCTTGAGAGGAGCTTATTTGGATTATCTGGGTGCCCCTAAATGCAGTCGCACCCTTATAAGATGAACACGCAGAGAAGGCTGTGGAGTGGGCAGCAGAGACTGGAGTGAGGCGGCCACAGCTGAGGAATACCGGGCGGCCACCAGAAGCTGGAAGAGGCAGGGAACAGATTCTCCCCTAGAGTCTCTGGGGGGAGCTGGCCCTGCCCACACCTTGATTACACACTTTGGCCTTCCAGACTGTGAGAAATAAATACTTGTTATTTGAAGCCATCAAGTTTGTGGTACCTTACTAGAGCAACCCCAGGAAACCACCTATCAGCATATGAATATATGTAAATCAGCACCCCCCTTCCCTATCCTCTCGCTGCCTGTGCAGGTCTTGGCTCCTGCCTCTCACATGCAGGGCGGGAGCCACCCTGTTACCTCCATCAGGGAGTCCCTGGGGACTGGGTGTTACCTTGCTGTCATTTATCCTGTTATCAGATTATCCTGTCATTTATCCTCTCAACTCCACCTTCACCTGGAGCAGTGACCTTAAAACCCGCAGCAGGTGCCAGTTATAACACTGATGGGACTTTCAGCCTTGCTGGGGCTTGTACCTGGGTGTGCTGGTTCCACTGGAGACACGTGTGCCTGGACAGAGGCTGAGGCCCAGTCTGGTCAGTGAGGCCCTGTCTTGGAACCAGGTCTGACCTGGGGCAATCCAATCCAGAGGGTACCTGAAGGCCCTGTCCCCTCGCCTGGCATAAGTTCACCCAACATGGCTGGACAGTTATCAGTAGCACATGGGAACTGCAGTACTGGGAGGAGGTGGACGTGGACTTGGCACATGCTCTTGGAAATTCCCCCAGAGGGCAGGAGCCTCCTGGGCAGCATGCAACTGCTCTGCGTGCCTGGGGTGACAAACTGCGGTGGCGCAGCACTGCCAGGGAAATAGTGCCTGACTTCATGCTGCAGACCAGCGTCTTCACTGAATTCTGAAAAGCACAGTGGCTGCCTTTGATCATAAGGAGAAGAGCATAACGGAACGAACGTTAACATTTTCATGGTTCAGGTAATCTGGCTCCTTTCTTGATGACCATGTGCAGGGCAGGACCCAATCTCTGTATCTCACTCTGCTCATCTGTCAGCTTATCATCACAGCATGGTTGTACCCTCCAGGGACAGATATGGAGAAGTATGTCCTCAGCTATTCCAGACATTGGAATTTTCAATCTTGTAAACAGAAGCCACTGTTCTAAAGCTGTTTCTATGTGCCAGGCACCTTATGTACCTAATTTTGTTTAATCTTTACATGGGGGCAGATATAGTACCTTTACCATTCCACAGATAAGGAGATGGAGGCTCGGAGAGTTCTGTTTAGCCCAGGGCCACATGGGAAAGCCAGGACTAGATAAGCCTCTCTTCCCAGGAGCCCTTAACAAGCATGTGAAAAGCTGATGGGAAAGACTGCAGACTCCAAGGTCATCCAAAACACCCCAGACTCCAAGGTCATCCAAAACACCCCATCTAGTGGTAGATGAATGAGGACATCAGCAAATTGTGATTGAGGCCCTTTTAATATTACCTGGACAAAAAAGACTCCAGCTAAGCAGTAATATGGCCGAGTGCGAAAACAAAGCTAAGCCCTGGCCAGCATGCATGAAATCTCACAGAATCTGATTAACAGCTGCGAGGTCCTGTAGAGGATCTCGTCCTGCCTTCTCCTTTCTTGGATGGTGAACTGAGGCCCAGCCTTTCCTACTGCTTCGGATTGATTACTGCTCTTCAGGCATTGGGCTTCAGACATGGTTATTCTCTCCTAAGGGCATTTACATGACAAGCTCTTGTTCTCTGAGGCTAACAGGCTGGAGATATCACCATTGGCAGCAGGAACTTCATGGCAAATAGCAAACGTACCTTCTTGGACAGAGTTAAAGTTGAGAACAGACTGTCAACAGGTGTTTGAGGATGGCCTTCCAACTCCATCTGGGCTGAGGGGGGAGTGCTTTTTCTAGAGGGTTGATGCTTGAGCTGTGTGTGTGGGATGAATGGGAGGAAAGAGCGTTTGCAGCTGGGAGTGGAGTGTGTGCCCAGGAGCAGGGAAGGAGCTCCTACAGCTAGCTTCACGCCTTGGGTGCTTCACACTTTGGGTGTGTGAGTGAGCACAGGCAGTCAGGCTGGGAAGGTGGAGGAGGTGGGGTAGCGGCTGGCTAAGGAGTTTTGCCCCGAAGGTGCTGGTGAGTACATGAAGGAGATACATTTATTTATTTTAAAATTTTCTGAGTTAGAAATCATCCAGTGGGCATAAGTGTAAACACTCAGAAGTACAGAAAGGGTATAAAAGTGAAAGCGAGAGTCCCTCTGGGTCAGCCCCCCAGACTGTTTCTGTTGGCATATTTCCTGAGTGTCACTCCATAGCTGACACCAATTTTGTGCTGCCATCTTTAAGCAGAATCTACTGACTCCAAATAATGCAAAGTGAGGACCGGGGCTCATTCAAGCCTTCTTCTCTACTCCCACTTCAATTTTTTGTTACTTTTTTTTTTCCTGTGAATATTTCAGCCTGTATTTCTTTTCTTCTTTTTCTTTTTTTTCTGAGTCAGGGTCTCTGTCACCCAAGCTGGAATGCAGTGGTGTGATCACAGCCCACTGCAGCCTCAAACCCCTAGGCTCAAGCCATCCTCCAGGTTTAGCCTCCCAAGTAGCTGGGACTACAGGCATGTGTAGAGACAAGGGCTCTATAGCTATGTTGCCCAGGCTGTTCTCAAACTCCTGGCCTCAAGTGATCCTCCCACTTTTATTTATTTATTTTTTTTGAGTTGGAGTCTCACTCTGTCGCCCAGGCTGGATGGCAGTGGCACGCTCCCGGCCACCGCAGCCTCAACCTGTTGGGCTCCGGCGATCCTTACGCCTCAGCCTTACAAGTAGCTGGAACTACAGGTGAGCGCTACCATGCCCGGCTAATTTTTTTGATTTATTGCAGAGATGAGGTCTTGTCAAGTTGCCCAGGCGGATCTCGAACCCTCGGGCTCAGGCAATCCATTCACCTTATCTACCTATTAAGAATCCCAGAAGGGCCTAGGTACATGGCTCATGCCTGTAATTCCAGCACATTGGGAGATCCTCCCACTTTTGTCTCCCAATGTGCTGGAATTATAGGCGTGAGCCATGTGCCTAGGCCTTTCTGGGATTCTTAATAGGTAGATGAATACTTCCCTTCCTTGACTGATCTTTTCTCCTAAATATTGTCTTATAGTTTCCAATACTTTAGTTTTTCATTCTCCTCTGATTTTTTTCCTTTCTTCTTTTTAAAAAAATTTTAGCATTCATATATTTACTTGTAAGAAAGAATTTTGATTTTGAAAAACATTTTAAAAATACTTGTTCAGAGTCCTTCATGTGGCAGAGTGTATATAATCAAAACTCTTCTTCTCACCTTATCTTCCATCACTAGGTATCAAGCTGCAGCTTAGGGAAGGGGTGGGAGTGTAAAGGGATAAATGCCATACGTAGCTCCACTGGAGAGGGGGAAGCTCACAAGTTGATCCAAGAGTGGTCTTTCCTTTGATTTCTGTTATTTTGTAAATCCCATTCTGGTTCCTGCTGTTTGTTAGACTGGAACCACTTGTCCTAGCCATCCATGTTTCCGATTTAGGGCTCCGTGGCTCATGCTGGTGAGCCTATCTACGTTCTGGTTCTAGAAATTAATCAAAAAATCAGGTTTGCTGAAGTCACCCTCCACTTCTGCTTTTAGGATGATTTTGAATGTATTTCTTTTTGTGTGTTTTTACTGTCATTTAAGTGTGATTTTGTAGGGAGTGATAATTAGGTAGGACATGGAAGGCCAAGGTAGGATTTCAATCAGGAATTTGATATGGTCAGGTTTGCATTTTATTTTATTTTTTTAGCTAAAAAAATCTTTTTTGAGTTGGAGTCTCACTCTCTCACCCAGGCTGGAGTGCCGTGGCACGCTCATGGCCACACATCGACCTGCTAGGCTCTGGCAGTCCTTCCACCTCAGCTTTCCAAATCGCTGGTAGATTTGCATTTTAAAACAGTCACTGGGCTGGGTGTGGTGGCTCAGGCCTGTAATCCCAGCACTTTGGGAGACCAAAGCAAGAGGATTGCCTGAGCCCACCGGTTCGAGACCAGCCTAGGCAACACGGTGAGATCTCGTCTCTACAATAAAAAAAAAAAAAAAAAAAAAAATTAGCCGGGCATGGTGGTGCATGCTTGTAGTTCCAGATGCCTGGAAGGCTGAAGCAGAAGGATCACCTGAGACCAGCAGGTCGAGGCTGCAGTGGCTGTGAGCATGCCACTGCACTCCAGCACTCCAGCCTGGGCAACAGATTGAGACTCTGACTCCAAAAAAAATAAATAAATAAAACAGTCACTGGGAGACAACTGGAGGGATGGATTGATGGGACAAGATTATGTAAGATAGCCAGTTGTCATCCAGGTGAGAAGAAAGAAGGCATGACCAGGGCAGAGGCCATGGAGACAGAGGCAGAGTATACAGATATTGGAAAGATATAGAATCTGAACTTCTGGACCAGAGCATGTTTGATGCCAGGCAAGGGGTTTGGCAGTGTGTGGAGCAGAGAGGCCGCAGGTAAAGCCACATAGCCAACCAAGAGACCAGGACAGAAAAGAGTCCTGAGAACCAAAGATGGGCCTTAGAACCGCAATCAGTGAATGAGGCCTGGAAACATGATAAGTCAAGGCCAGGCTGAATGGGAATTTATGGGTATGCGATCTTCCACTGTAGATCAGCTCGAGTGATTAGTCAGTCCCAGTGATTGGTGAGCGTTATCTGGTTGACACCACATACTGAGCTGTGTGCTTCTGACTGGAAGACATGGGATCACAAGGGACACTAAGATTCAAGAGGACTTAGTGACTCAGATGTTGGAGGTTGAGTGAGAGAGAAACATGTAGGATGCCTCCCAGATTTCTGTGCAGCTGGGGGGGTGCAATCTTGAAGATAGGGGGTCTTTAGGTAAGTGTTGCATAGGTTGTAATTAAGGTGCCTGCAGGCTGAGAGATACCGTAGTGATCGATTCTTGGAGAGTTTGGGGCTGTCTGTCCTTCCACCTGGCTCTGGACCCAGCTTCTGCTTTAAGGGAGCCCAGAACTGTTCATCACTCCCTGTATGACACCTTGTCTCTCTGAAAACTCTTTCCTCTCCCCATTTAAACATGTTCAAGCACCTCCCACCTCTCTCCACCTCACCTTTGGTATACCGCCTGCTTTGCACCAGTCTCACTACCTGCAAAGTTCCCAAAGCAGTTTTCTATGACATCTCGATTTCCACTGCTGATTTCAGCACTACTGCTGAATCTGTTTTTGTTTTAATGTAGAGAATTATGAAGCTTTATTGAAAGACATTACAGAACCAGGCCCTGTCAGTTCTGCTTCTTAAATCCCTCTTCCCATTCAGTTCTCTTTGATCCCATCTCCACCTCTACCCTATTCCAGGACACTAGTCCCCCATCTGGTCTCTCTGCATCCACACTTGCCCTTTTAGCCTATTCTTCACTTAGCTGCTTTATTTATTTATTCATGTATTTGAGTTGGAGTCTCACTCTGTCGCTCAGGCTGGAGTACTGTGGCATACTCATGGCCACCCTAGCATCAACCTGCTGGGCTCCAGCAATCCTTCTGCCTCAGCCTTCCAAGTAGCCAGAACCACAGGTGCAGGCTACCATGCCCTGCTAAAGCTACAATCTTTCTAAAATGAAAACCTGCTTGAACCCTCTTCCTTTACCCATTGCTCCCAGTGCCTTAGGATATGGTCCCAGATCTCTCCCTTACCCCGTTCCCTTCCTAGTCTGGGACCTGTGTCCACCTCTGGTCTTATCCTGCTCTTGTCTCGTTTGTCTGCTTCTCAGTCTGCCTCTCAGTTCCTGAAACTTACTGAGCTCAAGCCTTTGCTCATGCTTTTCTCCCTGCCTGGAATGTTATTCGCTCTACCTCCTTATCTGATGATTCTTCCTCATTTTCACGTGCTCCTTAAAATGACACTCACATTGGGAGGCACCCAGGATCCTTTTGTAGCTTTCTGCATACTTGCAGCTATTTAATTTTCTTATTTTAATTTTTTTAGAGAAAGGGTCTTGTTCTGTCACCCAGCTTGGAGTGTAGTGATATGATCATAGCTCACTGTAACCTCAAACTCCAAGTCATCTCAAGTTATCTTCCTGCCTCAGCCCTCCCGAGAAGCTAGGACTACAGACGTGTTCCACTATGCCTGGTTGATTTTTTATTTTATTTTTTTGTAGAGACGAGGTTTCACTATGTTGCCTAGGCTGGTCTCAAACTCCTGGCCTCAAGTGATCCTCCTGCCTCTGCCTCCCAGAGTGTTGGGATTATAGGTGTGAGCCACTCTGCCCAGCCAGCAGCTATCTTCTTCATCATCTGTAATTTGTTTACAGTTTGCCATTTCTTCTCTGTCATGAGAAAGGCTCGTGCCCGTTGTTCTCTCATTATCCTCAGTCCTTCATCCAGTCACTGCTTGGCTTTTGAAATATTTACGAGTTGGCAGTATGCGTGTTTATGAGCACATGTTCGCGTGCATGCATGCGCATGTGCTGAGGGTGGGGGGGTGGGATTAGCTCTGGTACGGATGGATGTGCTTGTTGTCTGGAAATAAGAATTATGTGCGGGATGTCCTGGGAGGAGAGAGGCAGGAGAAGCTGAGAAGGTAGAAAAAGGAGACAGGCTTCTGAAAAGCCAACAGGGAAATTTCGATAGGGGGTGGTTAGCAGTGTTACAGAGGAATCAAATATATCCTAAATTTGGCATTTTCAGAAATCATTAGTAACCTATTTTTGAATTGCAAGGACTTTTTAAAAATTACAAAGCAAATGTAGCATAGGTGTGTGGTGTATGTGTGTTGAACCACAAACTTATGCTGTATATATTTGTGTCTGCTTGTCTAACTTAATTCGTCTGTGGTTTCAGAAGTGAGTCATTCTGAAGCAGTGTATATTTTCACAGTTTTTAAGTTGCAAAATGAATACAATGAATTTCCATATACCTTGCATTTAAATTCACAAATTAATATTTTGCTACATGTGCCTTCTCTCTCACACAAAATTCTCACACTCAGGAATTTTAACAGATACCAAAGTCTACAGTCAGATGTTCCCTATTATCCCAATCATTTCTTTAGAGTTGTTCTTTTTTCAATACGTGTTCCAATGATAGATCATGCTTGCATTTAATATGCTCCTTTAATCTGAAATATTTCCTCAATTTTTTGTTTATTTTGGTCTTTTAAGACATTAACATTTTTAAGTTCAGGTTATTTATTTTTTTCAGAACATCCCTCAATTTGAGTTTGGTTGTTTCCTTATGGTTACGTTAAGGTTTAATGTGTTTAGTGGCAATACCGTCTACATGAGTGATGTTGTGTCCTTCTCAATCTATCACATAAGAAGGCACATGATAAAGCCCGGCACAGTGGCTTACACCTGTTATCCCAGCACTTTGGGAGGCTGAGGTGGGAAGATTGCTTGAAGCCAGGATCGAGTCTAGCCTGGGCAACATAGTGAGGCTCTGCCTCTACCAAAAAAAAAAAAAAAAAAAAAGCTGAGCATGGTAGCAGACGCCTGTAGTCCCAGCTACTCAGGAAGCTGAGGTAGGAGGATCATTTGAGTCCAGGAGTTCTAGATTACAGTGAGCTATGATTGTGCCACTGCAGTCTGGCCCAGGCAACAGAATGGGACCCTGTCTCAAAAAGAAAAAAAAAGGGCAAAAGATATCAGTTTGTCCCATTGTTGGTATGTTAAATTTGATCATATGGTGAAAGTTGTGTCTGCCAGGGTTCTTTACTGTAAGGGTATGTTTTCTCCATTGATTCTTGCCTGAATCAGTTATTAGTATTATCTTGGTCCATTTTGTGCCACAGAGTGGGTAATTTATAATAAAAATAAGTTTATCTCTCACAGTTATCGAGGCTCAGAATTCCAATATCGAGGTGTCGGCACCTGGTTATGGCTTTCTTGCTTCATCATCCTATGGCAGAAGGTGAGAGGGTAAGAAAGGATGAGAGAGAGAGAGAATAAGAGAGTGCTGAACTTGTTTTTATAGCAAACCCACTCCCATTATAGTGACATAAATCCATTCATGAGGCAGAGACCTCATGACCTAATCACCTCTTAAAGTCACACTTCTCAACACCACTGCATTGGAGATTAAGTTTCCAACACGTGATCATTCAATCCATAGCAACCATGGTGGTTATAAAATAGTAATTGTCTTTTTTCCCCTCATTCTTTCTATGTGTATCAGTTGGCATTCTGTAGAGAAGAGCTTTACCTCTTAATTGTTTTTTTAATGTCAGTATGGACTTATGGAATTTTATTTTCATTCAGTGAGTTATAATCTGTTCCCGTTATTCATTTTGATGCCCAAACTTGGCCAGTGAGAGCCCCTGCAAGGTCACTTCTGTAAGTATTCCCATCAGTTTTTGAGCACTTCTTTATGTTTTGGCACAGAAGGGTATTCCAGACTCACGCTGTACTTTCCACCTTTAAAATTAGCCATTTTCCAGAGAGCCCTCGTTCCTTTTAGTGGTGGATGGTATGTAGAAACCAAGATTTGAGTAAGTTTGCTCATTGCTATTAAAGTATCATTTCTTCTGGGCCCTAGCAATCAACAGCTAGTTTATCTATTTATTTTTTTAAATAATGAACTTGAAGAACTCCTGCTTACAGTAGAATACCATCCGATTAATGAGAAGGAAATGACTGAGTTAAGAAACCATCACTTGGCAACTATCATGGTAATAACTGATTCAGGCAAGATTCATCAGTAGACGCTGAAACTCATGGGTGAAAGTTTGATGAGAAGTAATATACTTAGAGTCTCCATATGTACTACAAGATACCTACTAATTAAAGAGGGGGAAATAGTTATAATGGAGAAGGTTGGCAGACATTAGTCAAAGTTATGATCAAAGTTAACATCATCAATAATAGGACGTACTGACATTACGTGCCTCCTGATGCCCTCTTCTAACTGGTTGTGTATATGGAGGCTGTACTTTTTTTTGAGTCAGGGTCTCACTCTGTTGCCCAGGCTGGAGTGCAGTGGCATGATCATGGCTCACCACAGCCTTGAACTCCTGGGCTCAAGGGATCCTTCTGTGGAAGCTGATACTTTTGACAATTAATGTTATGTTGTATTTTAACCCCAGCATTGGGAGGGCACTTTCTTGGGGAGAAGACAGATTGTCTTCTTCTCCTGTGATTTGGTTTCAGGCTCTTTCTCTCAGGGTCTGCTTGTTTCATGTGGAGATCAGAGTCTGGAGCCCAGCAAACTTTGGCTTTCTCTGTGTCCTACCCAATATATGAAAACAACATATGTTAATCACCAAAAGCCATTCCCATCAGGGGATTCTGGGAGACCTGGTCCTGGCTCCTACCCTCCGTCTCAACTGATTAGATCACTGTCAGACCATTCTAGACCTCCTCTTGCCATAGTAAGCTTGTGAAGAATGCTGCCAACTTTCTTTTCTGCTACCTGCATTCTTCACCCATTGTTCTTAGGTGATTATGAGGGACAGATGGTATTTCTTCCAACACCTTTACATATGACAGTGGGCTCAGCCCAGGTCCAGCCTGGTCCACCACTGGAATCAGACATGTCTGAACATGGAGTAGATGAGAACCCCTCCGGAGCCAGAGCAGCCGAGGGCCCTTGTTTCCTGGGAAGGACTCAGCCTGAATATCAACTCTGGTGATGGCACCTTGTTATTGAGTGGGCAGGCAGGCACTGTCCTTTCCTCAGACTGACCTGAAGGCTACAACTTCAGGTTACAAGGCAGATTGCCCTCAATACACAAATGGTAAAGAGAGGCCTGCTTCCCATTCCTAGACTTGAACTTCATATCAGTACAGTCAAATAGTATCTACTTTTTAAAAGATAAGAATGGTTTTATTTGTTCCTTAACTGTTTGATAGAATTCATTACTGAAGTCATTTGGATCTAAAGTTTTCCTTGTAGGAAGTTTTAAAATGATGAATTCTACTTCTAGATACGATACTATAATAGTGCTATGAAATTTTTCTTCTTCTGGCCGGGCCCAGTGGCTCAGCCTGTAATCTCAGCATTTTTGGAGGCTAAGTCAAGTGGATCACCTGAGCCCGTGGGTTCAAGACCAGCATGGGCACCTTGGTGAGACCTTGTCTCTATAATAAATAAAAAAAGTTAGCCAGGTGTGGTACCCCATGCCTGTAGTTCCAGATACGTGGAAGGCTGAGGCGGAAGGATCGCTGGAGCCCAGCAGGTCGATGCTGGGGTGGCCGTGAGTGTGCCACTTACTCCAGCCTGGGCAACAGAGTGAGACTCCAACTCAAAAAAAAATTTTTTTTTCTTCTTCTATTCATCGATACTTTCTTTTTTTGAGATGGGGCCTTGCTCTGTTGCTAAGGCTGAAGTGCAGTGTGTAGTCAGAGCTCACTGCAGCCTCAAACTCCTGGGCTTAAGTGATCCTTCTTCAGCCTCCTGAGCACCTAGGACCATAGGCATGCGCCATCAAGCCCAGCAAATTTTTTTTAATGTTTTTTAGAGACAGCATCTCACTACGTTGTTCAGGCTGGTCTCCACCTCCTGGCCTCAAGTGATCCTCTTGCCTTAGCCTCCCAAGTAACTGGGACTATAGGCATGAACCACTATGCCTGGCCTGTTCACAAATGCTTTTTAAAAACTATTTTGTGGCCAGGCTCAGTGGCTCAGTCTGTAATCCCAGTACTTTGGGAGGCCGAGGTGAGTGGATTGCCCGAGCCCGTGGGTTCGAGACCCACCCGGGCAACTTGGTGGAGACCTTGTCTCTGCAATAACTCAAAAATTAGCTGGGCGTGGTAGCGCACGCCTGTAGTTTCGGCTACTTGGAAGACTGAGGCAGAAGGATTGCTGGAGCCCAGCAGGTCGAGGCTGCAGTGGCCGGGAGCGGCCACTGCATTCCAGTCTAGGCTACAAAGTGAGACTCCAATGCAAAAAAATAAAAAAATTAAAAAAAACTCTTTTGGTTTGATTTTATGGGAAATGTGAAAAATAGGAGGCAACTACTCATCATAAAAATGTCTCTTCTTAATATAGATAGTCTCTTGTCTGTAAACTGAAGCTCAAACCATGTTCACATACCCTATGCCCTGCTTTGTTTAGAGCTACCAAGAGGATGATAAACATGTATAGGTGATTAAGAAGGCAGAGTTCTTTTCCCTTCCTACAAATTTAGGCTTTCTTTCAACATTTGCTTACCAGGCACCTTGTTTGGTGTTTTGGATACAACTGTGGGCAAGATAGAGTCTCTGCCATTGAAAGAGCTCATCTTCAGTGGAAGGATACAGAAAATGCCGACTTATGTGGTAGGTACTTTGGAGAGGTGCTCCAGGCAACCCTGGGCTGCCATGAGAGCTCAGTGGTGTACAGACTGCCCTGCTTCCATGTGAATTTCTTTACTGTGAATCAGTTCACATGTTGTAAGTAAATAGGGGAGGGATGCTAGTCTAATGCAAACATAGCTTTGGTTCATCTATGATTTTGCCTAGGCAAAGGAGGTGAAATAGTGGGAGTAGAATTATAGTCTTCAGCAGAAAAGGAAAAGGAAATCAAGAGTTTGATTGCTCTGCAGCAGAGCTCTGTGGGTCCCCAGGAACAAGGAGAATAAAAACAGTGCCTGTGGCTGGCACTCCTCCTCAAAAAGCTGTATCCTAGCCTGCTGAGATCTTGGCTGTGGCAGGCTACCCTGCCTTCGTGGCCAACTTAGTGACAGTTCCCTAGCTCAGAACTTCTTTATCATCTGCGTTGTCTTGGCACCTGTCAGTCTAGCTCTAATTAAAGTTTGCCCAAGATTCCCATGTGACTTTTTTGGTATACTTTTAATACCCACTGTGGCAATCTCTCACCCGGCTAAACTGCCTGCCTGGGTGGTCCAAGGAATTTTGCTAGTGCTCTAGTTACATTTTGTAGGTTTCAGTGGTCTGTCCTCACCCCATTTTTCACATAAGTTGTTAATTGTGTGCAATTTTAGAGAACATGAAGTTTTCTAAGAATGTATATATTGCTTAATGGCAGAAATTTTTACATTTCAGAGAATGAAACTTGTGAGTGAGATGAAAAAAATTTTGAAACAACAATTTTAAGAAGCAGTGATAGAACCCACTTAGCAATTTGCTTAGCAATTTGCATTTCTAAAGCACTTTTATATATACACAAGACATCTGTGTTAAAAGCCTCAGCAGCAGCTGGAGTCACTGTTTCTGATAGGGAACCCGGGCTCTATTCAGCCGCTGTCTGGACTGGTCAGGTTCAGTGTCACTGCCCAGGGTAGCTGCACCTGGGGACCTCAACTAGCAGCACCCTGAGATGGGAACCGAATTCTGAGGCTGAGAAAGCAACCAGGTTTGAGCTGAGGGCTGCAGAGCCAGAATAGGAGGAGACCCTGCCCCAGAAATAGGCCAGCACTTATTATGGAACTCAGCGGTTCCCCCTTTGATTATATAACTTCAGTGTTCACACTGTTCCCCTTTGTTGATTCCCTCCATGTGACTGTTTTTCTATCAATCTCCTTAGCTAATGAGCTCCTTATAAGGAGAATGGATGGATCGGAGCACAGCTCCATACACAGCAGTGGGGCATAGCCATTTCCAGAGTGTGGACTTTCCCAGAACACCCCTCTTGTGTGGGCCTGCAAAGGCTGGGATTGTTTTTGCCTTGTTTGGAATAATAAAGCTGCCTGTGTTTCCTGGACTCCCTTCTCAGTCGCTTGTTATTTACTCTCCTACACTTGGGGCAGCTACCCTGCTTCCCTGGCCTCACTGTGGTGCTCAGTGCCCTCTGCAGCAGAGCAGTGATTGGCACAGGGGCTGGCGAATGAAATAATGTGGCCTGTGCCTTTCCAGAATGTTTTGGGGAGGTGGACACATACATGCAGACTTGAGGATGTTCTGACACCCACTGGTGCACGGAGAGTGAGGTGTGGAGACCACAGCAAGGAGTGGGGCCAGGGAGGGAGACAGGCGTTCAGGGAGAGGACAGAGGCACAGCTGGAAGTGGAAATGAGAGAAAAGGCAGGAGGTTACCAGAGCTTTCATGAGATGCCAGAGACCCAAGGGGTCATCCTTTCCAGTGTCCTGCTTAGTACAAGGACACCTGCTTGTCTCCTATAGCATCTCTGTCTCCTACCCTGTGCCTAGGTTCAGTTGGGTGTCTTGTGGAGGCCAGGTGTCCTGCTATTACAGAGCCCAGAGTGATATAACCACATAACTGGTTTCTCTCTTCTCTCACATTACAATGAACACATAAGACTTCTGTGATCAAGCGTGAAGGGATTTCTCACTACCAACAAGCAGGCAATCAAGTTTGCAGCAGATGCTAGCTTCAATTATGACACTATCTACCTGGAGATAGTTTCAGATCCCATAGGTTGAGTGCTCAGTTCTACTAGACTGCCCTCCACTTCTGATTCCAATCGCAAGCTCTAGGGTCTGACCAACTGGCTAGAAATCGGGATACTAAGACCTCTTCCTTGAGCTTAATTTGCTAGAGTGGCTTACAGTACTCGGGAAGATACATTTTCTGTGTAATATAAGGGATATTACAAAGGACACAGATGAAGAGATGCATAGGATGAGGTATGGAGGCAGGAGTGCAGAACTTCTGTGCCTTCCCTGGACACACCATGTGTTCAGCTGTCCTGAACATCTCTGTGCATTGTCCTCTTGGGCCTTTTATGGACACTTCATTGGATGGACATAATTGAAGCATGGGTAACTGTGTAGAGATGTGATTGGATAGAAAGTGTATGATCTTTATTTTAGACTGCGTGGAGAAACCCAGCAAGGCCTGTCTGTTCAGATTCTTCTTGGCCTTTCTGTGTAACATTCCTTCCTCTAGGGGATGGGGCAGGACCCCTTCTGAAGTAGGGTCTTAGAATCTACAATCAAACAAGGTAGGTTAAGTAATTTCTTCGTGGCCAGCTCTAAGACAGAAAGGCAGGGGAAGACTAGAGTGTATTTTCAGTTTCTATGGCCTGCCTTGGGGAGAAATAACAAGTGATTTTGGAGTTGGGGGCCAGGAACTGTGGACAAAACCACTACAGTTGACACTTGAACACGAGTTTGAATTGCGTAGGTCTGTTTATTGGGGGCAACAAACCCAGAATTTAGTTATTGAAAATTGTGTATTTGGCCAGGCGCGGTGGCTCAAGGCAGTAATCCCAGCACTTTGGGAGGCCGAGGTGAGAGGATTGCCTGAGCCCATGGGTTTGAGACCAGCCTGGGCAACATGGTGAGACCTCGTCGCTACAATAAAATTAAAAAATTAGCTGGCCGTGGTAGCACACGCCTGAAATTCTGGCTACTTGGAAGGCTGAGGCAGAAGCATTGCCAAAGTCCAGCAGGTCAACGGTGGGGTGGCTGTGAGCAGCCACTGCACTCTAGCCTGGGCAACGGAGTGAGACTCTAACTAAAAAAAAAAAAAAAAATTATTTATTCTTACGTATTTAAACTTTAGTCACCTACAAAGTACTGTTTGATGCAGTACCCCTATTGAGATGCTTTTTCCACTGTTCAAAACAGTTTTGAACTCTTTAATTTTGATGGCTTTTAGTGCTTTTGCCGTTTTTTTGTTTTACCTCTTCTCCATTGGCAAAATGTTTTCCATTGAGGACTTTTCTCATCCTGGGAAACAACAAAAAGTTGCTCAGGTGAATAGGGAGGATGGGGTACAGGGGTTATGCTGTTTTTGGTCAAAAACTGCTGAACACTCAGTGTAGTGTGGTCAGCTTGTTCATGTAAATCACCCATCATGAAATGGGCAGATGCATTGAAACTCAAAAAAATTTCACAAGAAGCTGACCACAGCCTCTCACAATGCTAGCTGGTACACTGATGCCGATGGGTTCACAGAATACATACCTAGTGGAGGAAGCCTGTACTACAAGGGGCCTGCCCCCCAAAAGATCATTGTTTTGGGGGGGTTCCCCTTGTATGTGGACTTTTTTCCCAACCAAATACAAATCGAAAATACAGTATTTGCAGGATGTGAAACCCACTAATACAGAAGGCCAACTTTTGATTTACGTGGGTTCCACAGGGCTGACTGCAGGACTTGAGTATGTGAACTGAGGCTCAGAAAAGTTTGGTATACATATATAATAACAGCAGGGTGCAGGCCTGCTCCCTATAATGGCTGTGCCTGAAGAGTGTGGTTATGTACTCCAACAGAATAAAGATAGCACACGTGTCTTCTTGCTGTGCTTGAGGACTGCCTCCAGGAGGGTAGCAGAGGCTCCTTCCCTTAGGTCTCTAATTCCCACATGGATGCCTTCAGAGTGGCCTCCCTGGAACTGGCAAGGGCAGATGTGTCTGGGGGAAGAAAGTGAAGCAACTGACCTATGGATGGTTGACCAGGCTGTGGGGGGAAGCTGGGATATGTGAGATAAGCACTGAGGAGCTATATGTTCCTAAGCAGGAAAATGACTTCTTTGGGCAAAGTTGAAATCAAATTAGATTATGTTTGTGTCCTGACGGCAATTTAGTGGCAGCAAATCATTTAACTTTTCTGAGCCTCAGGCTCTATACCTGTAAACTGAGGTAGCAGCTCTTACCTCATGAGGCATAGTTTGATGAGATGTGAAAGGCACACAGCATAGTACTGCCCAGAGTGGGTACTTAGGTGGTGGTAGCTCTATGCTACTGATGTCTTCTGGACAGCTGGAGGAGGGCGTCTGCAGGCATTTGTCTCTGAGACTTACCATTTGGTTATGTGGTTCCTCTGTTCCCTCAGCTAATGACTTCATATTCCTCTGATGTAACAGCAGTCAGGGATAGGCATACAAATGTTCATTATGCAGGTGCCCTTGTTGATGAGCTGTGCCCCCGCCTCTCCTGGCAGTTTCCCACTACTGCCAATCCCTTTCTTATAGTATTATAATTGTTCAGGGTCTGCTTATGAATGAGAACATGTGGTACTCAGTTCTTTGTTTCTGTGATAGATCACTGAGTATTATAGACTCTAAGTCCATCCAAGTTGCATTGAAGTTCATAATTTTGTTCTTCTTTATGGCTGTGTAATATTCCATTGTGTATATGTACCACATTTTTTTATCCATCTACTGATCATTTTCATCAGTATACTAATATCCATGATTCTCTTGATTTTAATCTCACTCCTCCTTTAATCCTTTCTTTCAGTAAATGCCAGTACATGAGGGGAAAAACTCTACAGAATCATCTTTGATTCTTCATCTTCCTGCACCCAGTCCATCTACAAGACCTGTTGGTTCTGCCTCCAAAGTGCATGTTCATTTGTATCATCTTTGCTGTTACTCTGGCCCAAGTCAACATTTTCTTGAGTCAATTACCGAAATAGTTTCCTATCTGATCTCTCTATTCTCTTCTTGCTCCCCTGAAATTCAGTCTCCATACTGTGGTTGGGTGAACATTAACAGCATAAATCAGTGCCATTCTTCGGCTTAAAGGCCCTCACTGGCTCTTTGTGGCCTGCGAACTGGCCTCTGCCTCATTTTGGGCTCCTTCACATTTCCTTTTGCTTCTTTAGGGAACTAACATTCTTTCCTGTCTGAAAGCCTTAGTACATGCTGTTCTCTCTGCTTGGAATGTTCTTCTACTTTTCAAATTTTTCATTCCTTTTCAACCTTTAGCTTTCTACCTGAGAGGCCTTCCTGCTATTCTATATCCAAGGTTTCCCTGTTTTTCTCTGATCACTGCATCCTGTTCATTTTGGTATAGTTGAACCCATCCCTATTCATAACTAGATATTTTTATATTTTCCATTAGTATATGTTCCACGAAGGCAGTGATTATGTTTCCATAGTGCCTAGAAGAATGCGTGGTATACAGGAAGAACTCTTTGAGTGAAATAATGAACCAACAGAGAAGAGAGGCGGTGATGGGGGTTCATAGATAAAGCTGTGACCAGCTGCTACCTTAATGGAATCAGCTGCTTTCCCTAATCCAAGACAATTTGGCATAAAAGTGTGTTTTCAAATGTGTGGGACCCAGCAGTTATGAGAAGTTCAGATGTGGGTGGATTCCAGTTGTTCTGAACTCTAGTGGGAAGCCACCTGCACAAACAAGCCCTCTGGTGTACAGTGTACTCTGAACCTAATATTGCTTTAAAAGAAAAGGTAAAATAAGAGGCAGCATGACATAATGCAAGGAGTGAGTCCTAACTTAGCTTCTGGTCTTTGGTTTGTGCATTAGCTTTGTTTTTCAAAGACTTTGTATCTCTGTTTCCTCAATTCTGAAATAAGAGGGATTGGATTAGAAAAGATCCTATCCAGTTTGTATGCTTCTGGCTGCAGTTAACAGAATACCTAACAGGGCTGTCAGCAAATCAAGATGTTTAACACGATGGTTCTAGGGTTGGTTTAGTGGTTCATAGAGGTCATCAAGGACATGAGCTCTTTTCTTCCTTCTGCTTTGCCATTGGCTTTGTCTCCAGGTTTGTCTCTCATGGTCACAAGATGGTTGCTGTAGCTCTAGGCATCACAGCACCACAGCCTCCCACAGACATCAAAAGCAGAAAAGGGTGGGCATGGGGCAGAGCTCTCCACATAGGTTTCTCTTTCCTGGAGGTTCCCTAGCAGACAACCTTTTATCTCACTAGCCAGAACCACCTCACATATCCACCCAGACCAATCACCAAAAAGAGAATGGAAGTGCCATGATTTGCTTACCCTAAATATAACTTCATTTCCTAGGACTAGCCTGTAATCAGCAGTACTCAACTTATAGTTGAGTCTTGTGAACACTAAAGAAGGAATAAGGGCAGGCTGTCCTGTGATTCTAAGTGCTGTGCCTTTAGGAGGCTTCCTGGTTAGCCTGTAGGGACTAACTGTGTTATTCACATCTACGGTGAAGCAATGGCAAGGGATATATATATTTTTTTGAGCTGGAGTCTCACTCTGTCGCCCAGACTGGAGTGCAGTGGCTGCTCCCGGCCACTGCAGCCTCCACCTGCTGGGCTCCGGCGATCCTTTTGCCTCAGCCTTCCGAGTAGCCGGAATTACAGGCATGTGCTATCATGCCCGGCTGTTTTTTTTGATTTATTGTAGAGATGAGGTCTCGCCAAGTTGCCCTGGCGGGTCTCGAGCCCACGGGCCCAGGCAATCCACTCACCTCAGCCTCCCAAAGCGTGGGATTACAGGCTGAGCCACCGAGCCTGGCGGAATAACATTTTTGTTTGTTTTGTTTTGAGTTGGAGTCTCACTCTGTCGCCCAGACTGGAGTGCAGTGGCCACTCCCGGCCACCGCAGCCTCGACCTGCTGGGCTCTGGCGATCCTTCCGCCTCAGCCTTCCGAGTAGCCGGAATTACAGGCATGTGCTACCACGCCCGGCTGATTTTTTTATTTATTGTAGAGATGAGGTCTCGCTGCCCAGGCGGGTCTCGAACCCATGGTCTCAGGCAATCCACTCACCTCAGCCTCCCAAAGACGTGGGATTACAGGCTGAGCCACCGAGCCCAGCTTGGAATAACATTTTTTTAAGGAAGGCTTTACATTCCTGAATGAGAAGGGAAGCAGAAAGGGTTTGGAAATGACGGATTCAATGGCCAAGAACAAGTAAGTCATCTGTAGTAAGGCCCCACAACTGAACTGCCTATTGCTGAGAGGTGCCCTAATAGGGAACAGAAAAGATAAGCGATCACTGTAAATTACAAAGCAAGACCTCAGTTAACTTCATCAGCAAACCACCAGTTTTTTTGCCTATCCAGGCCACGGCATCAAGTATTCTTAGTAGGCAGAAGCTTGTTTAAAGCTGTTTAGTAAATCAGATAACAAATGAGGAGTGTATACTCAGTAGTCATATAAGAACCTACTATGTGCCAGGTCCCAGGGATACCAATACAAATGGACAAGGTCCCAGTTCTTAAGAAGTTGACATTCTGGCCTGGTGCAGTGGCTCAGGCCTATAATCCCAGTGCTTTGGGAGGCTGAGGCCAGAGGATTGCCTGAGCCCAGGGGTTCAGTACCAACCTGGGAAACTTGGTGAGCCCTCGTCTCTACAATAAATCAAGAAAAATTAGCTGGGCATGATGGCGTATGCCTGTAGTTCCAGCTACTTGGAAGGTTGAGTTGGAAGGATTCCCCTGAGCCCAGCAGTTCAAGGCTGCGGTGGGTGTGAGTGTGCCACTGCACTCTAGCCTGGGCAAGAGTGAGACTCCAACTCCAAAAAAAAAAAAAAAAAAGAAAAGAAAAAAAAATTGACATTCTAGTTGAGGAAAACAACATGTAACAGATAAACAGGCAACCCCTGAAAGAGGAACAGGTGTTTTATCCAATGTTGAGAATAGCATGAGCCAGAAGGGAGCCATTGGTCAGGAATGGCAGGCACTGGATATGTGGGACTGAGGCCTGGAGGGCTCTGTGGGCCAAGCTGAAAAGTACAAGACGTATCCTGCAAGCAGAGGAAATCAGACACTTTCTATAGAAGTCTTAAGGTAACATGAATCAAATGATATCCCAGATTACAGAAAGATTGTATTTCATTTATTTTATACTTTACATTAGGTACATTCTTTTACATATTACATACATATTGTGGATTAGTTATTAAGCTTATACCTTTGCTATAAACCATGTATACACTAGTTTATAACAAAATGTCTAAAAATCTACTATGGTTTCCAGTGATTTTTAATATGATTTAATGGTTAAAAAAATGACAAAAATTGGGAAATAGCAATTATTAATTTTTTAATCAACTCTGCTGCTATACTATTTGTCGATATTAAGAGGCACTGCCAGAACGCTAGTTCTCCAGCAGTATGCACAAGTATTCAGAAATTATTCTGTCCATAGTCCGAGGCAAACTTTTTGTTATTTGTGGGAGACTGAAAAGATGTACCCAGCTGCTACCCTAATGGAAAGATTCTTGCCCAGAGCCATAGATATTGCTGCCTGACTCCAGTGCCCACATTCTCAGGCCTTTGTTCAAATGTTGCCTTATCAGTGAAGCCTCTCTTAACCAACCTTTTTAAAACTGCAGTCCTGCCAGTCCTCATCTTCCTTACTCTGCTCTTTCATACCACACATATCTCTGTACTATTTACTTATATCTGTTGTTTATTATGTTTTCTCCTTCTAGAATTTAAGTCTTTTAAAATTTAGCACAGGCCAGGTGGGGTGGCTCACATCTGTAGTCCCAGCAATTTGGAAGGCCAAGGTAGGGGGATCACTTGAGCCTAGGAATTCGAGACCAGCCTAGGCAACACAGTGAGACCCCATCTCTACAAAAAATTTTAAAAATTAGCTGGATGTGATGGCACATGCCTTTTGTCCCAGCTACTTGGGAGGCTGAGGTGGGTGGACCACCTGAGCCCAGGAAGTCAAGGCTGTGGGTGAGCTGTGATCATGCCACTGTACTCCAGTCTGGATGATAGTGAGATCCCGACTCAAAATAAAAAACTCAGCAGGGGTCTTTGTGTTCTGTTTACTGGTGTATCTCAATGACCTAGAACAATCAATGTCTTACAGAAGAACCAAACTCAAAAGACAGTACCTAGGTAATTAGAAAGTATGGTAAGCTGTCACTTAATGATGTGAGGACTCATGAAATGACATACTGTATAACAAAACCAATCTTATCATAATAATATAAAAACTCCTACAACACAGTGTATCATTTCACTTCATGTCAGTTTCCAATAGCCCATCAATGACATTAAGTGAAGACTTAATATACTCCTTTAAGGCTTCTCTACCTCATGTCATTGATTATCCTTTGTCAATAAACAGAAATGAGTTTCTAAGTCAAGAATAAAAATCTTAGCCAGGCTTGGTGGCTCAGCCTGTAATCCCGTGCCTTGGGAGGCTGAGGTGAGTGGATTGCCTGAGCCCACGGGTTTGAGACCTGCCTGGGCAACTTGGTGAGACCTCATCTCTACAATAAATCAACAAATTAGCCGGGTGTGGTAATGCATGCCTGTAGTTCCAGCTACATGGAAGGCTGAGGCGGAAGGATCGCTAGATCCCAGCAGGCCGAGGCTGCGGTGGCCGGGAGCGGCCACTGCACTCCAGTCTGGGCGACAGAGTGAGACTCCAACTCAAAAAAAAAAAAGAATAAAAATCTTACTGAGCTTGTTAGAACAAAGCTGTTAATATCTGCTTATGTTTCTAATGCTGAGGGTAAAAGCCATGGTGTCCTGGAGGGTGAATTTTAGAAATTGTTAGGTCATGGCACAAAAGCATTGGTAGGGTCTTGGATTGGTTGCAGAGTACTGTAAACTGACCATAACAAATGATGTTCTTTGAACAGGTATAAAAGTTTGGTCACTGGGACTCGAGCAAGAGGGGTCATTGCTGTCCTCTGGGTCCTTGCCTTTGGCATCGGATTGACTCCATTCCTGGGGTGGAACTGTAAAGACAGTGCTACCAACAACTGCACGGAACCCTGGGATGGAACCACGAATGAAAGCTGCTGCCGTGTGAAGTGTCTCTTTGAGAATGTGGTCCCCATGAGCTACATGGTATATTTCAATTTCTTTGGATGTGTTCTGCCCCCACTGCTCATAATGCTGGTGATCTACATCAAGATCTTCATGGTGGCCTGCAGGCAACTTCAGCGCACTGAGCTGATGGATCACTCAAGGACCATTCTCCAGCGGGAGATCCACGCGGCCAACTCGCTGGCCATGATTGTGGGGATATTTGCTCTGTGTTGGCTACCAGTACATGCCATCAATTGTGTCACTCTTTTTCAGCCAGCTCGGGCTAAAAATAAGCCCAAGTGGGCAATGAATATGGCCATTCTCCTGTCACATGCCAATTCAGTTGTCAATCCCATTGTCTATGCGTACCGGAACCGAGACTTCCGCGATACTTTTCACAAAATCATCTCCAGGTATGTTCTTTGCCAGACAGATATCAAGAGTGGGAATGGGCAGGCTGGGACACAGCCTGTTCTCAGTGTGGGCCTATGACCTAGGCTTTGGCCTCTTTGAGAAGGCACAAATTCACAATAAACAAAGAGGATATGACTGGCTACTTCTCATTGTGAAAGACAGCTATAGCTCACAAGAATATGCCTCTTTTGAGCACTTCACTGGAGTTACCACATATCTAGCTAATATGTATGTGTCATTAATAGGCTCCAAGGGTAGACAAATATATTTATGGTCTATGTCGCTGTTCTTATTGTGGGTTAATGCTGGTAGCTTGAATGGACTCTAAAAGACTTTTGTTTTGTTTTTAAAAGTCTGCTTCATTTATGGTAGAAAATGACTGAAACAATTTTACTGTGAAACACTGTGAACTATTATAATACAAATATTTTTAAATGTGGTGGCAATGGAAAAATAAAAGTTGGCTGTACTGAAAATGTGTACTTATTCCTAGGAAGGTGACCTGGAAATTTAAAAGTATAATTCTTCAATCAAGAAACTGTTGTATTAATTTAGGGAAATCATGTCTCATATGTTCTTACAGAGAATTATCAATACATAACAGTTTTAAGCTCCATTCTTTTCCATATATAGAAAACTATCTTAGAGGAAGAGAAACTAGTGAAATAGAATTCCTACTCTATCAAATTCCCCGTTTTAGAGTGAGGTAGTGAATTTTGCTTCTCTCCCAAGTTCCAGTTTGTCCAAGTTCTTAGAACCCAAAGTGTGAAAATTTTACTAAGTAAAATTATAACACTGTGTGTGTACCTTAGGTGGAATAAGAATAAAACTTATAAAAAGACAAGTTTAGGGTGCTACATTGGCTTGTTACAATGAGCTACATCTACCTTTTATACTTTACTTGAAGGCTGCTTGGAAAAAAATGAGTTATAGTCAGTCCAAGTTTCCCAAGTAGCAGAAAAGTCTTGATAGCTTTTGTTACACTGCAACGTTAACAAAAGGCTCTGCCAACCACAGATCACTGCATTATCTGTGGCCCTGGTTTTTTTTTTTTTTTTGAGTTGGAGTCTTACTCTGTCGCCTTACTCTGTCAGCTAGAGTGCAGTGGCACACTTATGGTCACCATAGCCTTGACCTGCTGAGCTCAGGCAATCCTTCCTCCTCAGCCATCCAAGTAGCTGGAACCCTATGTGTGCGTCACCACACTCAGTTAAATTTTTGATTTACTGTAGAGACAAGGTCTCACCAAGTGGCGCAGGCTGGTCTCGAATCTCTGGGCTCAGGCAATCCTCTCACCTTGGCCTCCCAAAGTGCTGGGATTACAGAATTGAGTCACAGCACCCAGCTGGCCCTGGGTTTTTCATCCGGCATTCATTCACTAGCACCTCATATTTTAGGGGCACAAGAGTACGGATTTCCTTTTTTTTTTTTTGAGTTAGAGTCTCACTCTGTCACCCAGACTGGAGTGCAGTGGCCGCTCCCAGCCACTGCAGCCTCAACCTGCTGGGCTCCGGCGATCCTTCTGCCTCAGCCTTCCGAGTAGCCAGAGTTACAGGCATGCACTACCATGCCTGGCTGATTTTTTTATTTATTATAGAGATGAGGTCTCGCCAAGTTGCCCAGACGGGTCTCAAACCCGCGGGCTCAGGCAATCCACTCAGCTCAGCCTCCCAAAGTGCTGGGACTATAGGCTGAGCCACTGAGCCCGGGTTAAGAGTAGGGATTTCTTAGGCAGCAAAGTAACCTAGTTCATCTTATTGTCCACTCCTTCAATTCCTTCTGCAGTATCACTGTAAGGATATAACAAATTTTAAGAACTGCTGCAGAGACAGAAAATTCCTGTCCCTCTAGGATCTTCTTCTGGCTATGGAGAACTTAATTCTTGTCCTATGCTGAAATCTATCTCATTTTTATCTTCATCTATTATTGCTCCTTTGCTCTCTCTTGGGATCCACCTGAGTCTCTTATCTCTCCCTTCTAATATTCCTTAGAGAATCTATTTTGTCTTTTCTTCCTCAGACTGAAAATCCCTAGTAGTACCTGTAGTTTCCTTCTAGGACATGATTTTTAGTTGGTCCTTTCATTTGTCCTATTATAAAGATCAGAAATAGGTGCAGAGCAAAACCAGCTCTTCCTTGTTCTAGATACAACCTCTTTAACAATACAGCCTACTTAAGCTATGTTGGCACCAGCACCAAAGATGATCTGAAGTTTACCAAGACCAGAACACCTCTTTTCATATTTGCTGCTATTTAGCCACATCTCTGCTCTGATCTTTTATTGCTGCTGAATAATGTTTCTGGCCCAAGGAAAAGAACTAATACCTATTCATCTAAACTTAATTTTCCTTGGTTTGACCCACCATTCTAACCTTTTAAAAATTACTAATAATAAGATATTTAAGACTCTAAATAATTGTAGACACATGAAAACCTGCTTTATTTGAATCTAAAATGCTTGATTCTATCCAGAGACATTTTTTAACCCAAGGGGCTCAGAGGCTGGTTCAGGTTTTTTATGACTGTACAGGTCTTCTAACCATACACACTCCTTCCACAATCCATGGCTTCAATCCACAGCCCCTCCTGCAGTCCAGGAGGGAAAAGAGACAGTAATAAGTCTTTGGAAGATCCATTTCACCTCTCTTCCATGTGAACCATGACATATTAAATGCATTTCTTGATAAGACTTCTATTTTGAAAGATAATGATGCTCAATCTGTACCTTTTATGCTTCTTGTTTCTTCTCTGTCAGTAATATGTCAGTCAATTGCTTGTCAGAGACATTTAGCTGCTGACAGGTCCTCGTAACCTGACTAAGATAAATTGCCAAGAGATGCTTGCACTGGAATATAAAACATAGAAATCTGTTAGGGACAGGCAGGGCCGAGGTTGGCCATTCTGATCAAAAACCCTCATTACCATCATATTTAGTAGGAAAGGACTGGGCACAAAGATTAGGGCCTTTAATTTACTGCCTAAAAACTGTAGATAAAGATAACGGACAGGTATATTTTCTCTAGAAGTCAGAGGGGACGCAGACAGACATTTTGCCTGCTGCTCTGGGAAATAGTTTAGATCCAGCGGGCACAGTGTAACCCACAGTGAAACCAAAATAAGCTCCTCATTTTAGTCCTAAATTATGTTTCTTTGTTGCCTTCAGAAAGTTGTCAGAGCAAAAGCTAACATTCCATGAGGCACTATGTTGCTAAGTACTTCTCATAGTTTGCCTCACTTAAATCTGACAGCTACCTTATAAGGATTAGGTATCATAACCATGTGCTCAGAGTATATAGGCTGCTCCCTTACCTACTGTGTTATACTTCTGGGCTTGGGGTGGGGTGGAATGGTGGCAAAACTCTTGCATACATAGGCCTATATACACCTCTGGGGAGAAGACTATTGGATATGATGTCACAGAACACAGCTTCAGATCTTGAAGAGGCCCTAGTTCAATCCTGTCATTTTACAGGTGAAATAAATTTATGCCAAATCAGTTATGAATGTGGCCTCCTGTACAATGGGATACCCAACTTGCCACCTAAGTCCCAAGATGTTTAATAAGTTAACAGTATAAAAGGCAAAGAATAGAGTGGATGCTATTATTTTCTTCCTTGGCAAGACTTAAAAAAATAGTTATCTGCTCTCAGGATGGTAATGCTTTTCCCTTTAAGTAAGGTTATATGAGTATATCCTGTTTTTGCTTGATGGTCTGGACTCCAACAAAATTAGCAAATACCTCGACAGACAAGTAAAGGCACTCCGCCACATGTGAAGATCTGGTGCTAGGCTGTCTTATGGTAGTGGGAAGACACACTTCATGGCTGAAGGTAGGATATGCAAAGTTGCCAACAACCAATTTAGTTCATATTTTTATTGGGCTAGCAAATTCCCCAATGCCAACTTCAGGATTCCCCTATTGTCCTCTCCAAATCTTCAGTCAAGACCTTTTAAATAAAAACGCTAGAAACTGACATAATTCTAAAAATGTCACTGCATTTTTGGAAACTAAATCCAAAAGAGACGACTAACTGAAATCAAAGCTAATAAGCTACTATTTGTTTTAACATGTAGTAAAATTCCAATTATGTACAACTCTTAAACCACGAAATAAGGGCTAGCAATTACTCATTTGACTACAGTACAGAGAGCCTTCCCCATCCTCACCAGTAGGCTGTCACTCTTCCGGAGCACTGAGAAGGCAAATGCAGGACATGAACAGTAATGACAAGACGCTAAACATGTGTATGTTTTACCAGAACTTCCAAGTACCTAGGAAGAAAAGGACAGATGGAATCATACCTCAGGATATGTGTCAGTAAAGAACGCTTCTTTGCCTTTTTATCTATTTAATGATTCAGAGTTGTTTTGCAAATTGCACTGGGAACTACAGTAATGTTTTATACAAAAGGGGAAACTCAACTTCTCTTCCCTCCAATGTGCAGACTCTTCCTTATCTCTTAGTGCTCTTTAGGACTTCATACAATGGAACTGAATAATTTCAGGCTAGTTCAACCATCCACACAAATAATTTTGTTTCTATGCCTAGTAATTTATGGGGCCTACTTCATGAACTGACTATAATAAGAGGTGAAGGGGAAAGCTGCTCTCATTATTGTGGAGTTTCTTAACCTTTGGTAGTCACAGCATGTGTGTAAATTTCTAAAGCTTCTACCACATACCTAAAGAGTGTAAAAACAGTCTGAGGGTGAGTGGTGGGACAGGAGTAAGATAGGTCCCGGAACAAAGTGGGAAAAGGCTTTTGAAAAGCATTTGAGGCTGGGCTCGGTGGCTCAGCCTGTAATCCCAGCACTTTGGGAGGCCGAGGGAAGTGGATTGCCTGATCCTGTGGGTTTGAGACCAGCCCAGGCAACTTGGAAAGATCTCATCTCTATAATAAATAATAATAATACAAATTAGCCAGGTATAGTGGCGTGCGCCTGTAGTTCCGGCTACTTGGAAGGCTGAGGCGGAAGGATCGCGGAGCCCAGCAGGTCAACTCTGGGTTGGCTGTGAATGTGCCACTGCACTCCAGCCTAGGTGACAGAGTGAGACTCCAACTTGAAAAAAAAGAAAAAAAAGAAAGCATTTGAGAATAGGGAGAATAAGTAAAACAAAGAACCTTGCAAAAAAGATGACTCAGCTGTTCAGGGTAGAGGTCTCAGGAAGAAAGGCAAGCCCAGATCTGCCTACTCAGCTACTAGCAGGATGGAAGGAGGACATAGATATGTGGGGATAAAAGGGCCCAGTCTAAGAACAATCAGCCTTGATGGCAGTCAAAAGGGCCAAAAAGGAGAGGTCCAGGGAAAGTAAGACACATCTATGGTGTGACTGGACAAATTGGTTGGCAAAAATCACTCATTTACCACCAAGCATAAGATTATTATTAGCACTCAAGGAAAGTGGACATATTTGGAGGGTTATTTTATAATGAACTGCCAGTTAGGTTCTAAGATGGCAATCTAAATGAAGAAGTCAGGACTTAAAATTTTTTTTGGAATTACAATATTAGCACTCTTGGAATTCTTTCCTTTTTCTCTTCTACACAGAGAATAAAGCTACAAGTGAGACTTTAAATAAAGAAGAAACAGCAGATTCAAATGCTGTGCTTTTGTTTCATGTATTATGTTCACATAATACAACAATCTTAGTATGGTTTTTTGGCCTAGTCAGAATTCCCTGGGGGTTGTTAGATTACTAGAAATGGCCTATGACTGGGTAAGAAGATGCCTACTATACCCATTAAAGATTTCAGCCCCAGTTACAAATTAGGTATTGAAAAACTATATCTTACATATTTCCTATTGCAAGGCCATATATAACCTACATCATTGAGTATCAATGGAGAAATTTCCCTAGCATGTCTGGAAAACTTAAACTGAGCAGAGAGCATTAAAACAGACTGTTTTCCACTGAATCCTAAAGAAAACCTACAATATTCAGCAGTGACATGAATACTTCTTGGGCCTCCAAACATTACCAATGAAGAAAACTTTAGATTTCTTCTCCCTTCAGTTATCTCCTGTGTCTCTTCTCTCTAGTTTTAAACTTAAACAGGCATAATCCTTTGGGAACCTATCCTGACTTGTTCACTGCTTCCTTCTTTTTTTTTGAGTTGGAGTCTCACTCTGTCACCCAGACTGGAGTGCAGTGGCCGCTCCCGGCCACCACAGCCTCGACCTGCTGGGCTCCGGTGATCCTTCCGCCTCAGCCTTCTGAGTAGCTGCAAGTACAGGCGCGCACTACCACGTCCGGCTCATTTTGATTTATTGTAGAGATGTCTCGCCAAGTTGCCCAGGTGGGTCACGAACCCGTGGGCTCAGGCAATCCACTAACCTCAGCCTCCAAAAGGCGCAGGATTACAGGCTGAGCCACCGAGCCTGGCTTACTGCTTCCTTCTTACTGTGGGTCCCTAATCCATCATGATGCTCCCTGGACAATGTTGAGTAAATGGCTGGTGACTCAGGGATGCAAAGAAATTCTACAGAGGTTCCCTAGCCTGATACTTTCAAATGCTAAGACTCCCAAGTAAAATGTTCAACTGCCTGAGGCAGTAGATACCATAAAGAGAATAAATTTTGACTTTGTGTCTCCCTTATCTAGCAGTGGACAACTAATGAACCCAACAATCAGGCAAAAGCTGAGTTAGAAATGTTTAGAACTGGAAATAGACCTTAGGGATAATCTAATTCAATTCCTTCATCTTTAAATGAAAAAATAACCTCCTCTTACAGGAACTGTTCCTAGTTCTTCCACTCAGTCTGGAATGTTTATCCCCAGAAGGAGAGAGCTTTTAAAAAAAGAAAAACACAAGAAAGAGGATACTCAGACCATGACTGGACTTGTAGGAACTTCACTTGGAGGAAGTCTACTGTGGTTTCACTTTGGTTACAAGCAGGGTGACCCACCTAAGATGGTCATCCAGTTGTGGTTACTTTATAACCACTCCAAGCTTCTTAGGACACTTCACAATGGTAAACTTTATTATTTATTGTTCTCTGTCTTTGGTGCCTCTCTGAAAAAAAGGATATACATTCCTGTCCTATTAAATACAGGCTGGCCATATGATCTGCTTTAGTAAAATGTGAATAGACAAGCAGAAAATATTGAAAATTGTCATGTATCTTGTCCTCTTTTTTCTTTGCTGTGAGATCCACAGTTTTCCAGATAGCTCCTGCTTCACTAACTGGGATTCCTGAGAGAAGATGTTTTGGAGCAGAGCTGCAGTTGACTCAAAATGGAGATGTACCATGAATGAGTTATAAAACTTTGTTTTTGTAAGCTTTTCAGATTTGGGGTCATTGTTACCACAGCATAACTTAGCCTCTCCTGACAGAAGCATCCCCTTCCTAAGTGAACCAAAAAAAGTTTATAAAAGCAACTCAGGTGACAGCAACAAAATGGCGACTTTAGAATTATTATACCAGGAGGACAATAAAAATATTAGGGTTGACCTGTGGACAAAGATTGACATATGCAAAGATAACTAGCTGGGCATCAAGTAAGTGTCGGACTCAACTGTTATCTCATACAATCCCTGAATTCAGCAAAATTCTTGCTATATATACATATACAATATAATCATTAAGGTTAATTTAAGGATATATAAGACTTCTAGAGCTTCATTTAATTTAAAGTCCAAGAAGACGGCCACAATTCTAAGAAGTTAGCTTTTTATGACTAATAAAGCAATGTAACATAATACAGGATGTGAATGACAAAAACTAAACAAGTCACTTAAACAACTCATTGTTTGACCACGGGGAGGAACAAAAAGTCAACAATAATTAAAACACTTCGAACAAAATTTTTAAGATTCTAACTAATAATTAGATCACAGAGCTAGAGAACAGTTAGAAGTCTGCTTGTCCAGGTCAAGTGATGTACTGATAAAGGAACTGAGACCAAAAATCCCAAAATGGGAAAAACATGAAGACCCCTCTAGTTTTGAGTATTTTAGCTACATAAAAACCAAAAGTAAAAATGCCAGGAAAAAAGATAGAAACATCTAAGGCAAAAACAGTAAGTTCAGTGACTCTGATTATTAATCTATAAGTTCACTATGAGAAAATTCTTCTAAGAGACAGTCTCTTTTGAGTAGAAAGTACCATGTAAGAGTTTTAACTACAGCATCCAACACTACTTTTTGCCAGGTCAATTAAGTTATGCTACCATGTATAATGGCAAGTTAGTTCACTAAGCAAAGGCACCTACTTGCCCAAGCAGGCTTTGCTCAAGTCATTCACTTCCTAAGAATGAACTGACATGGTTTCTCAATGGGAGTTAACTGACATGGTCTCAGCTTTGAGAAGTTCATTGTAAACAAACCAGAATTCAAGCTGGGCTCGGTGGCTCAGCCTGTAATCCCGCGCCTTTGGGAGGCTGAGGTGAGTGGATTCGAGACCCGCCTGGGCAGGCGAGACCTCATCTCTACAATAAAATAAAAAAATTAGCCAGGTGTGGTAGTGCGTGCCTGTAATTCCAGCTACTTGAAAGGCTGAGGCAGAAGGATCGCTAGATCCCAGCAGGTCGAGGCTGCGGTGGCCGGGAGCGGCCACTGCACTCCAGTCTGGGTGACAGAGTGAGACTCCAACTCAAAAAAAAAAACCAAACAAACCAGAATTCAAACTCTAAAAAATTTCTCCCTTCCTGGTCTTTAGTAAAGCCAGGATTACAGACAAGAACGGATTTTACCCCTTCCAAGCCAGATACAAAATTGTGGACACGACTGCCAATATATTCATCTTATTAATAAGATTTCTTTCCCTCAGTCCCAGTTTCCCTGTGGGAGGGGAGGGGAGCAAGGTCAGAAGGTTGGAGATTGGCCTACTGTTTACAAAGTCTTTATTTAAATCTTTTAAGACAGGCAGTACCTAGGTAGCCAGATGTGACTGTTGCTTTACTTTTCTGCATTTCAGTTTCCAAATACCTTCCTGGGTTTTGATGAGCATTATCAGAAACACATGAAAGTCATTCAGGGTCTGATAAGAGGCTGTTAACTTTACTAATCTACCTATCCCTATCATAAGCTCCAAGAGGGCAAAACAAAGTAGGACCGCCTGCATTCAGCACAGTCTGACCCTTAACAAATACTTCTTGACAATAGTTTTCAGAGACCATTTCTGACAGATGAATCTAAACATGTACAAATCTTAAAATACATTTTGGCTATTGCTAATAAGCAAGAGATAATAAACAAGATGAACATGTCAATAAGTTTAAGGGAATACCTCTATTATCAAACAACAGGAAAGCAAAAGTTGACTATACTCCATTAGACCTGAGAAAAAAGCCTCTCCACATCATTGCTGGTCATATTTATCTCAATTTAATTGCTCAGATGTCTGGAGGACATTATGTTAACTGAAATAAGCCAAGCATGGAAAGACAAATACCACATGTTGTCGTATGTGTATTCTAAAAATGTTGAACTCATAGAAGTAGAAAGAATGGTGGTTAGCTAGGGGCCTGAGGTAAAGGAAGAGGATGGGGAGATGTTGGTCAAAGGGTACAAAATTTTAGTTAGACAGGAGAAATAAGTTCAGGATAACTATTGTACAGTGTGCTGACTATAGTTAATAATAATGTATACTTGAAAACTACCTAAAAAAAAAAATGGGTTTTAAGTGTTCTCACCACAAAAAAAGTATGTGAGGTAATGGATGTTAATTAGCTTGATTGAGTAATTCCATACGGTATACATATATCAGAACATAAAGTTATATGCCATGAATATGAGAGGGGACCCAAAAACCCCAGGATTTTATTTATAAAAAATTGTGTATTTATTCTTACATTTTTAAACTTCCGTCACCTTCAAAGCACTCTCCATTTGATGCAATACACCTATCAAGATGTGTTTTCCACTACTCAAAAACAGTTTTTTGAACTCAACTTTTGATACCTTTTAGTGCTTCTGCCATTTTTTTGTTTCACCTCTTCCACATCAGCAAAACGTTTCCCTTTGAGAACTTTTTTCATCCAGGGAAACAAAAGAAAGTCGCTTAAGGCAAGATCAAGTGAATAGGAAGGGTGGGGCACTGGGATCATGCTGTTTTTGGTTAAAAACTGCTGAACACTCAGCAGTGGTATGGGCAGGTGCACTTGTAAATCACCCATCATGAAATGGGCAAATGTATTGAAAGAATCTCCAAAAAAAAAAAAAAAAACTCACTGAAGCTGAATGGAGCCTCTCAAACAATGCTAACTGGTACACTGATGCCAGTGAGTTCCTAGAACACTTATCTAGGGAGAGAAGTCTATATTGCAAGGGGCCCTCCCTCCAAAAGATAATTGTGAGTTTTTTGGGTTCCCCTCTTGTGTAAACAATTTTGTCAATTAAAAATAAATAAAATTTTAAAATTAATAATATGGTAATTTTACTAAGGTGGGTCAAATGATTTTCAAAATTCCAGGAAATATTTAAAGCTGGTCACCACTTCCACAGAGATTCATGAAAACATTTTGCCCTGAAGGATTTCTGTTGCAATCATCCCTATCTCTAGACTTCTACCTGGTAAACACGCCTTCCACTGGGTGATGAGATTAAGGTGATGGACTGTCGATCAACTAGGTCCAAGGCCTGGACAGCCGATGAGCCAAAGACAAACTTAAGCCTGGGAAATAAAAAGGCCTCAGGTGAAAAGCCCTGATTCTCAAAGTCACTTCAGTAGCTTGACTCAAAGGATCACTAACCTAAGCATTAAAAAATTAATTTTAATTTGGAAAAAAGAAAATAAATAATACAGCAAGATTCTCTCACTCCCTAGAATTAATAAATGTTAACATCTTGTTCATGTATTTCTGATCATCTTGGATTTTTTAATATAAAAGGAGTAAACTATTACAAATAAGGAAGTCATCTTTATACTTCTTTGTAGTGCTTCCTATACTTCTTCCTACTTTCCCTTCACCCCAGAGGCAACCATATGCATTTGTTGGTTTCCCTTCTGTTAATGTTTTTATATTTTATTATACATAGAACATATACAGATGCAGATGCATATATATACATTTGACATTGTTTTATAAGTTTTAGAACATAAAAAGTATATTGCAGGCTTCTTTTGGCAATCTGTACTTTTCTACTTAGAGCATTTTTGAAAATGATGCATGTTGATATATACATTTCTTGTCTTTTAACTTCTAAATAATATTCCACTATATGTACATAATACATTTTATTTGTTAAGTACCCTATCAATGGGCATTACAGTGGTTTCAATTTTAAATGATTATAAACAGTACTCACCCGTACGTGTCCCTTAGTTCATATATCTGAAAATTCTTCCTGGTTATGTAACTAAAGGATATGTGCATTTTTCAGCTTTAATAGGTGTTGCCAATAGCTTTCTAAAATGGAAAGAGCATTCCCACCAGCACTGTATGAGTTCTATTTTCTCCATGCCCTTACTAATACCAGTATTATCAAACTTTTTCACATCTGACCATCTGATACTAAGTTTGTACTTTTTGGATTAGTACTAAGAATATACAGCTGTTAAGTGATATACAAGAAAAAACTGATATGTGAGAAAATTCTTATAACGTTAAGTGAGTAAGGCTGGGGACAAAATTATATATTTAGAAACTCTCAATCATGGTAATGTTTTTTTCTTAAGGAAATAGACAATTATGTCAAAATTAAACAAAAGCAATACACCAAAGTGTAAGTGATATTTACTGGGTGGCATGATTGCTGATGTTTGTTATGTTTTCTTTATTTACCAAAAAAAGTTTTTTTACACATATGGGTTATTTTTATAAACTGAAAAATAAATGGCAAGCTGGGCTCGGTGGCTCAGACTGTAATCCTGCACCTTGGGAGGCTGAGATGAGTGGATTGCCTGAGCCCGCAGGTCCGAGATCCACCTGGGCAACTTGGTGAGACTTCATCTCTACAATAAATCAAAAAATTAGCCGGGTGTGACAGCGCGCGCCTGTAGTTCCAGCTACTTGGAAGGCTGAGGCGGAAGGATCACCGGAGCACAGCAGGCCGAGGCTGCGGTGGCCGGGAGCGGCCACTGCACTCCAGTCTGGGCGACAGAGTGAGACTCCGACTCAAAAAAAAAGGAAAAATAAAATGGCTAGCTTGAACTAAAGTGGAAAAATTAACATGTTAAAGAACTCATACAACTTGACACAGGATAGGAAGATATAACTATTAAGGCTTTAAAATTAAAAATTTCCAACAAGCTAGTTTCATATACAGCAAACTATTGGGAGAATAGGAAAGAGTGCTTTTGAATTTTTTATATTAAATATAGGAAGACTTAGTCTACAAAGAAAAATAAATAAAATTTGGTGAGAATCTTTTCAGAGATAATCAGTTACCTTTTATCAATTTTTTTTTAACCTGCTCTGTTCACTTTATGATCCATCATGAACATCTCTTGAATGCATTATCACTTTTAATGGCTACAAATAATTCTACTATAAAGATGACTCATTTTTATTCTCCTCAAACTCTATGGACAATTAGGTTGTTTCAAGGTCTGTTTTACTGCTACCATAAACAATACTGAATGAATATGCTCACTATAAAGCTTCTATGAACATCTATGATTACTTCCTTGAGATACATTCTTGTAAGTGGAATTTCTAGGTTAAAGGATGTGTATGTTTTAAAGCTCCTGTTGCCAGATTACCCTCCAATTTAAATTCCTACCAGCAGGAAATAAATTATCCCTTTCCCATAGTCTTGCCAACTTCTTTTCTGTGGTTGCCAGTCACTAGTAAGATTTATCTTTTCCCCAAAGTTTTTGGCTAATTGCATTCTTTTATTATTTATCCATTTTCTTTGTTTTTAAAGTAGTGATTTATTTTTCCCCAGTAACATATAAAATCTTATACACAATTTAAGAAACAGAAGAAAAGGTTAAAGCTTCCTTAAATTTCACCTTCTTCCTTCCACTTAAGATAAACATATAAGTGTATACATGCAATTAAGTGTCACTTATTCCTAGGTAGCTTTCATTTTTTTGATGTTATTGAGAATATAATTATATTTTTGAACTTTGTGGTAGAAAGGAAAATGATGTTTGATTTCTGCATTTTAAATAACTGGCCACTTTGTGTTATTCTCATTTTATTAGTTATATCATCTGCAAATGATAATTGCCTTTCCTTGCTGGTAGGTATACTTCTAACTTCTTTTTCCTGTGTTTAGGTAACAGCTATAATTACTAGAACACTGTTAAATAAGAGTGGCAAATAGGATAGTACTAGAATGCCTTGTACTGTCCACTAGTGTTGGCTATACATTTGAGACAGATTTTTGTCAATCATGTCAAGAATATATTGTTCCTAGTTTAGTAACAACATTTTTAAAAACCAAGAGATGATGTTGAAAGAATTTAGCCCTTAAAACACATTAACGGTTAAAAAAAAATCAAACACAATAGGATATGTACTTACGATAATAGATGCTCATCAGGAACTGTAAAATGGGAATGGATAAAAAGTTAAGCATGTTAAACTAGTGACCGCAGGCATAAAAAAATCTTTAAAAAGACTATAACCAAAAAGACTTCTGTGTATAATGGTGAATTGAACCTACACATCTAAGTTTATTCCTCCACTAAAACAGTAATAAACTCCACTAAAACAATAATAAAAGCATTTTTTTTAAGCATAAACTCCAAAGGATGAGAAAGACAGGGAAAAACAATAGCTAAGATACGTTGGAAGCAGAAGACTAGAATAAAATAATTTACAATACCCAAGAAAATGGAATTCTAAGCTAGCAGCAGGGAGAGTCAAGCACCAGCCTGATTTATACTCCAGAATCCACTACCTCTCCCTACTCACAAAAACACCCCCTCAGATACTGGTGACATTAGATAGTTCTGGAGGTGGGGATGAAGCAAGAATACTAAATTAAGACTCTTTGAAAGTAAGTTTAAGAAGTACTAGGGTTCCAGCTACTTGGAAGGCTGAGGTGGAAGGATCGCAGCAGGTTGAGGTTACGGTGGCCACTGCACTCTGCCTACGTATGCCACTATACTCTGCCTACGCAACAGAGTGACTCCAACTCAAAAAAAAAAAAAAAAGGTACTAGGAACCCAGTCCTCCTCCATAGCTTTAGGTGACTGCCTGCCCCTCACGCTGGCAAAAAACTAGGTTTATTTTCTGAAGAGGTTTAAACATAGGTTATCTGGACTGGAGGAAAATACTAGGCATAAAGGAGGTAAGAGTGTTACATTGAAAACAGGGATCTCCTGCTCTCTACCCCAACAAGGCTCCTGTAACAGCACTAAGGCCTTCACCCTCTAGGCAAGACTAGAAGTCTTTCCTGGGGTCTTCTCAAGGGAAGTGGGAATGCCACTGAAATGGTTTCTCCAACTAAATAGCCTACTGAGAACAATAGTGATGTTCATAGCCCATAAGCCCCTCTAAGACTCAGAGCTTCCAATACATTTTTTAGTCTTTCACTCTTAAACATGACTAGGACCAGACAACAAAGAAGAAAGAGAGCAAAACATAAGAATACTTATTAAAGAAAAAAACTGCGGAGAGAAGAAAATTTCAAACAGACAAAAAGTAAGTCAATGCAATCATAAAACAAGCATAAGATATAATAATAGAAATCTTCAGGGAAAAAGTTATAAATTAAAAACATGTGGTGTATGCTTGTAGTACCAACTACTTGGGAGGCAGGAGGGTCGCTTGAACCCAGGAGCTGGAGGCCAGCCTGGGTAACCTAGTGAGACCCTGTCTCTAAGGAAAAAAAAAAAGGGAAGAACTCAACAGAAAATCTGCAAGATAAAGTTGAAGAAAGTTCTCAGAAAGTAGAGAAAATAAAAAGTAGTTCAATATTATTGTTCTTGTTAGTCAATCAGAAGAACAATAATATTGAACATTCAATAACTTAAGACAAATACCAGAAAGAACAGAGAAAACTGATGGAGGAAACTCATCAATCAAAAACTCAAAATTTCCCAAAATAGGAGGACATGAATTTCTAGCTTGAAAGGGCCCACCCATACAGTAGAGTAAATAAGCAAACTTTACCAGATGATTCAGAACATTGGTTATAAAGATAATATGATCCAAACTTCCAAAGGATATAACAGAAATCAGGAGTAACATTAGAAGATAGGAGGTAGTGGAATAATGTGTTCAGATGTCTGAAGAAATATCATTTCCAACATATAATTCAATACCTAGAAAACTATTAATTAGGTATGAGGGTAGAAAAGGAACTTTTTCAAACATGGAAACCCTCAAAAAGTACATCTTATGCTCCCCTTCTTCAGGAAACTACAAGAGTTTGTAGGCTTCACAAAAAAAGGTAGTAAACTAAGAAAAAGAAAATTGTAGGATATGCTAAGCATAAGACCCAAAATAGGTAAAGAGAATTTTCAGATAATAATGGTGACAGGAGATCTCAGGAAACAGCTGAGAGATCAGTCAGTCCATACTAGGCAAGTCAGAAGGTTGTAGGAGCGATTTCTTCAGAAAAATAAAATTGATACAACACCTCATTCATCTGAAGATCTCGAGTGAAGATTTAGAACACTGTTAGAGTGTGAGGTTGAATTAGGGATAAACACACAGGAAATTACTTAGGCAAACAAACAAGACCAAGCAGTTATAACTACATGAAAACCAAAAGGTTACAAAGGGAAGGAAAAGTAATCACAGCTTCCTACATGGTTCCACTGTGACTAGTTTATGCATCACCATACAAATGTAAACCTGGAATCTTGGTCTCCCCCTAAAAAAACCACTGGATAATGGGGTTTACGAAGGGTGTATGACGATCTAAAAGATTCTGAAGAAACAGAAAAGAGTTCTGTTGAAAATAAACATGAATCAACAGCATGGGTCCAACACCTATTATGCCTCTTCAAGCCTGTCAGTGTATGAATTAATCCACCCTGACACTGGCAATGCTCGAGTAGAGTGATAGGATTCCAAACCCCCAGGCCATCAAATCTCAGGGCCCCAGAACAAGACACCACTTGGCTTTTTCCCTACCCTTTCTGGAATCAAGTAGGTTTGAACAGCTGGCTGGCCTAATCTTTTAAGCACATATACTTAAGTCTTTGTTAGTTTTGACTTAAAGGAAGAAAAAAAGGTAGCTTACTTTTCTCAGTTCTTTAAAACAGTAACCCAAGACAAACTCAAAGTGCAGTACAGTACTTAAAAAACGCCATCCAAATGAATAAGCGGTGGCAATTTTGACTTATTTATAAGGTAGCCATTTTTACATGAGAAAAGTAGTTCTAATTAATCAGTGAGTTCTGATTAGAAGTATCCTCTTATACTAGTATGCTGGGAATACATCTTGAGATCATCCCCCTCAGTGGTTCTGGTGAGCAGTCACTGAGCATCCTCTGCTGGTCAGAGAAAAAAAAAGATACTTGTATAACATCCAGATTTACTCCAGTAACTGCATGTGGCATTTTTGTGGCCCTAAAATATTTTCTGAACCGGACCAATGTATTAATTTTAAAGTTAACACCAGAATTTGAGGAAAAAGACAAGTCTCATAGTTCATAATTTTGAGTGAAATAATTCAAAAATCCACTTTTCTATAAACCACCGTAGGCTTCTTCCTTCGAGCTCCCCACCTTCCTCCGGGGCTCTTCTCACATGTACCCAGAGCCGGGCTCTCAGCACTTCGGTCCCCACAGGCTTGCTCGCTCCGCGGGTGGGGCTCCTACAACTGCACTGTTCTCTACACATTTCCTGAATATATTAGGTTTTTATTTGCCCACATTTCGCTTTTCTTCCCCTCTAAACGAGTATGGGGTTGAGAAATACAACCACAAAGAAAAAAGGCCCGGACAGGCAGCGGCGAGGCGCGCAGGACTGGAGCTCGGGACTAAATCCCCGCAGGCCCAGATGTCTCGCCTCCAGCCTCCTCTCCCCGGCGGGGCCCGGTGGCAGGCCCACGGCCCACTACGCCACCACACACCACCTCCGTCCCGTACTTCGCGCGCTCTCCTGCACTGCCGCGGCCATCTCGCTCAGGAGCTCTTCCACGACCGCCGGCAACGCGACGGCCATGGCGCAATCCAACATGACCACCTCAGTGGCAGCGACCGCCGCAAGACTCCCCCGTGCCCCATCCGCCGGCAGAGTATTCCCGCCACCAGCCGGGGGCGGGGCGAGACGGAGTGACGTAAGGCGTGCATCATCGCGCATGCGGATGCAAACGATGACGTCTCTGTCGTCACAGCTCGACCAATCCGGCGAGCTCTCAGCGCGTGGGGCGGGACGTCCCGGGATAGCGCCGGGCCTGCAGTGCGCAGAGGACGCGGCGGGAGCATGTACCGGCTCCTGAGCCGAGGCCTAGGCCAAGGCCTCCTGCGGGCTGCGGGACGGCGGTGCCGGGGCTGCTCCGGGCGCCTGCTCCCGGGGCTGGCGGGGGGCCCGGGGCCCGAGGTGAGGGCGCCACCATCCCGAGTCGCTCCGCAAGGCCGGGGCCCGGGCCTGCTG
>NW_007249852.1:766295-778491 GCF_000164805.1 Carlito syrichta
TGACCTCAGAGCCCCTTCCCGCAGCGCTCGCCTGGTTCTCGAGGCCCGCTACGGCAGAGGAGGAGGAGCAGCAGAGAGCGGACGGGGCCGCCGCCACGGACCAGGCGGACGAGGCGGAGGCTGAGATCATCCAGCTGTTGAAGCGAGCCAAGGTGAGGCGGCGGAGGCCGAGCGCTGAGGCTGGCGGCCTTGGTGCGTATTACTCTCCACCTTACCGAAGAAGGGCTGGAGCCCAGAATCTGATGGGTCATCCGAGGGGCGATTGGATTCCATCCAGGCTTTTCCCACTCTATCCTACTCTAACGCCTGCAGTTAAACCGCTACTGTCTCAAGTGCTCATGAGATGACACTCCAGGCATCACTCTTTTATCCAGACAGCATGTCGGGAACATTTTGTAGTTGTTTGTATCAGTTAACCAGCCAAGCTGAAATGACATAATTTTGCTCGTATATAGTGGCCTGCAAATGCAACTTAGTGTCGGTTAGGCGACTTGGTTCTCCTTCTGAATTCTTCCTTTTCTCTACATCCTTTTCTATTTTACCTTCTCTTCTCCCTAGATTATCTCATCTCTTCCACTGGGCTAAGTGCCGACTCGGTGCCAACAGCGTCCAGATGTGTATTCCCAGATTGGGGTGTGCTACTGATAGGCCATCTCCACTTTGAGGTCTCACCTACCTCTCAGATTTAACATGCCCCCAAACTAAACTCTTGATATTTTACACTTCCCCAACACGTTCATTCACCATTTTTTCTTTTCTTTTGTCAATTTTTCAGCCTAGAAACCTAGTCATTCTTAACACTTGTGATACCTTGCCATTCGCCTTCCAGTGCACCTACAGTCCAGCAGTAATTCCTGTTGCCAACAAACCAAAATATTTCTCAAATCTGTCCTCTTTCCTTTACATCCTCTGCTGTCACCCTAGTGTAAACCATCACTGCTACCAGCTGTACTCCAGTACTTTTCTCTGCCCTCCTGTCCCCTTGTAATCCATTCTCCACAGAGCAGCAAGAGCGATTTCAAAAAAAGCATATTGGATCCTCCTTGCCTGAAAGCTTTGAATGACAACCCACTGCATTTATGGTCAAATACAAACTCCTTGCCATAGCCTGCAGGATCTAAAGCACCCTAACTTGTCCACCCATTTGGCAATAACCTGGCTCACCAGCCTCCTGTCACGTGTTCCCTTGCATTTCTTCTGGAAAAATTCTCAGCTGGGCGTGGTGGCTCAAGTCTGTAATCCCAACTTTGGGAGGCCAAGACGAGAGGATTGCCTGAGCCTGGGGGTTTGAGACAGCCTGGGCAACAAGGTGAGACCTCGTCTCCACAATAAATCAAAAAATTAGCATGTGGTAGTGCGTGCCTGTAGTTCCAGCTATTTGGAAGGCTGGGACAGAAGGATTGTCTGAGCCCAGCAGGTCGAGGCTGCGGTGGCCATGAGTGTGCCACTGTACTTCAGCCTGGGCGACAGAGTGAGACTCCAATGCAAAAAAAAAAAAAAAAAAAAAGAAAAAATTCTTTTCAGCTTGTAGAAGCTTCATTCTTTACTTACCCTGTGTTTGGATCATTCTTCTCCCTCCTCGTTTGTTGACTAATTCTCATCCATCCTACCTCAGTTTAACTGTTGTTTCCTTGGAAGGCTTCCCTGATTCCCATTTAGAGGCGACCCCCCTAATCACTTCTTTCCATCACTGTTCTTCATAGCTCTTATCATTAGTTGTAATCAAGATAACTTGTCCTACGTGGCCACCTCCAGCCTGTGGGAAGAGAGAAAGAGAGGATGGAGGACAAGCAGCATCCTTATAAAATGTGATGTAAAGATTGGTCACATTCCTTCTGTCTGCATCTCTTGGCCAAAACTTCATCATATGGCCACACCTAGATGCAAGGAAGGCTGATCTCCCTGTTACCTCTGTAGACAATGGCTGGTACATAGTAGGAATTCAATAACTATCTGGATGAATGGGTGAGTAGCTTCCTTCTCTGTATTGGAATGTATGGTTATATACACTTCGGTCTAGTAGCACATGCATCTACTTTATATTTCATTTTCTGCTTTCTTTGTTTTCTCTTTTCAGTTGAGCATCATGAAAGATGAGCCAGAAGAGGCTGAGCTAATTTTGCATGACGCTCTTCGTCTTGCCTATCAGAGTGATAACAAGAAGGCCATCACTTATACTTATGATTTGGTAACTTTTATAACCAGTCTGAACTACCGATGAGGAAGGGTTGATGCAAGGGAAGGGTTGTTCTCCTCATTTATATTCCTGACCGTCAGGATATCCTAATGCTCTTTATCTTTTTTGCTAAATTTTCTTTTGGTTTTAATTTTTTTACCTTTGGGGTATCACTAATAAAACCTCTTAATTCTAGACTAAAAGGAAACCATTATCATTAGCATTTATTTCTTCAGTGATGAGCAGACCTAGATTTGGTTTGTTATAAACAAAGTATGTGCAAATTTTTCCTTTCACACCATTACTGTTCTGTGCTTCTAACAGATTAATTTGGTGACATATTTTCACTTTGAACCCTTTCTTTTAAATTTAGAGAGTGAAAGCAGAAGGGAATCTTTAGATTAAAGGTTTTGAAATAAGTGGGAACATAGTGCTTTAAACTGAAAAAAAATTTGTAATTTGCTTTCAGATGGCCAACTTAGCATTTATACGGGGTCAACTTGAAAATGTAAGTAAATTACTTTGTAATGTCTTGAATTTGAAGGACTATCCTAAAGGAAACTATAATAGTAAGGGTATAGGCTAACCTGCTATAATATAGTGACTCAAGCAAGATAGAAATGTCTTTCTCTTTAATACATTAGTCCAGAGGTAGGCTAAAGACTGAAGGCAGGTAGGCTAGGTACCTTTGCTCTCTGGTCCAGAAGATTCCTTCAAAGATATGTCCTTATCTTTGTGGATGTGGTGATTCACCTCCAGCCTGCAAGAAGAGAAGAAGGGAGAATGGAGGGCAAGCAGTTTTTTTATAAAATATGGTTTAAAAGTTGTCCACATTTTTAATGCCTACATCTCTTGGCCAAAACCTTATCATATAACCATACCTAGCTGCATGGGAGGCCAATCTGCTATAATTGAGGGGATTCTGTAACAGAAAAGATGGAGAGGAGAGTAATGATTAGAGAAGAGTTTGCAGCCTCTGCCACAGTGGGTTTGTGAGAAGTTATTCTCTGAAGTTGGTTTCTACTCATCACAGTAGTTTAAGATACACAGAGGATGTGGGGGTTCTGATATTTTGATCTGCTTTGTTTACAAGGGTACTTTACTATGTATGTTTGAGTGCATATGCATGTGTATGTGTGTTTTATAAGGACTGATGCATCACACTGGTACTTAGAATCCAGGGTCATATAGACAGTGGGGCCCAATTTAAAGAAAAATCTTTTCCTTATACTTGTAGGCAGAACAACTTTTTAAAGCAACAATGAGTTACCTGCTTGGAGGGGGCATGAAGCAGGTAAGGACATTGTCTAGTACTGGCTCTCACTGAAGCAGTTTTCTTAATAGTCTGGCATCCTGAAAACTTTCCTGAAAACTACCTCCAACCCCTAACATGTGCTTTGGTCAAAAAAGGTGGATTTTTCCCCTGAAGGTCTTCAGTCTTTCAGTAATGCAACAGCATGGTCGCTGAGGAATTCACAGCTGGCTAATTCCCCTAAAATAATGATGACTATGGCATTGAGATCAAAATTAGTCTAAACGTTTATCTAAAATATTCCCCAAGAAAATATTACTTGTTACAAATTTTGTTCATTTCTCTTTCTCGTAACAGGAAGACAATGCAATAATTGAAATCTCCCTAAAGCTGGCCAGCATCTATGCAGCTCAGAATAGGTAAGTATAGTCAGAATCTACGTGTGGCAACAGCCCAGCAGTAGGGCGATGGGCCCAAAACTTTGACCCTGGGATGTTATGTAATCCTCATTTCATACTGTTTATCCAAAAAATTTGGTGTCAGACTCAAAGTGTTCCATCCCTCATCTTTGAAATTGCCAGGCTTGTCTGGTTTTGTTCCTGCTGTGTCCATTAGCCTTCTGAGTGGGGCACTCGGCACCTCTGGCTTCCCCATGACAAAGCTCATCAAGTTTCTGTTCCTGATTGAAGTGAGAAGGGAAGATAGAGCTAGAACTTTATTTTAGATCTTTCTGGAAGAAGTGAGAGCAATATAAAGGTTGCTGGGGATAGGCCAAGTGCAGTGGCTCACACCTATAATCCCAATACTTTGGGAGGTGGAGGTGGAGGATTGCTTGAGCCCAGGAGTTTGAGACTAGCCTAGGCAACATAGCGAGACCTCATCTCTACAAAAATCAAAAAGTTACCCAAGGATGGTGATGCACATCTGTAGTTCCAGCTACTTGGGAGGCTGAGGTGGAAGAAGGATTGCCTGAGCCCAGAAGGTCAAGGCTGTGCTGAGGTGTGATCACGTCACCACCTGCCAGCCTAGGTGGCAGAGTAAGACCCTGACCCCCCCACACAAAAAAACAACTACTTGGGATATATACTTTGAAGAAGCCATTTTGCTGATATAAATATAAGTGGAGTTTAATGATGAAATACCTAGGATATAAGCAGAGAAGTCCTTTAGAGACATATTTTGGGGCAGATTTAGGGGGAAACCTAAAACTAGCTTCCTTTAGGTTTTTAATTGCTGCAGAAGTTGATTCCAGAGGTTTGGAGTGACATCAAGCTTGATGCTATAGGGGGTACTCATCAAGGCCAGAGGCGCTGGCACTGGTCCCTTGTGTCTTAGTCACCAACTCCTTTGTTCTTATCAGGACCTGCCCAGTCTCTCTGCATTTTGATTGGACTAGATAGGGTAGAGCTTCTGAGGGCCTTTGGCTTCAAGTCTTTTGGGGGGCTTTGAGCTTGGCCTAGGCTAGGGAGCATTGCATTCTGATTAATCTCCCTTGTAGTAGGAACAAACAGGACTAGTTGTTGATAGGGTATGAACCCATAGGGCAAGAAGAAGCCCAAATAAACACTGTTGAGTAAGACAAATTCAGAGTCTTGTAGGGGTAAAAGGTTGTGTAGTAGTAGTAATAATTAACCTCTAAGTTACTCTATATTTTTCATTTTATTTTGTTAAGAGAAGCAAGAGACTAGAAAAGATAAGGCAGATCCTGAGGCTTAGAAAGGTTAAGAGGGCAACCCTCTTTCAGGTCTCCTCCCACTTGGAAGCTTTTTGTCTTCTTAATGAACTCCTGCTTTCTAAAAAAAAAAAAAAAAAAAAAAGAAAGGCTGATAAGAGTTAGGAGGGGAATTGTTTGTAGACCTCTTGTTCTGGCTGGGAGTATCTTGTTGGCAACTTCCACAAGCCCCATGTCCTGGCTGGAGAAGGTTCCTCTTGCTAAAGTTTGTGTGGGTTAAATGCTTTCTAGTGCCACTGCTAGGAGTTTTGTTGCTGAAAAAGAAACTTTATCAAAGACCTAAAGCTTGGAAGAAGTAAAAAAGTGACTAAAACTCCTCAGAAGCTCTTTGAAGTCAGCAATTGGAATCCTCAGTGTAGGCTAGTATTACTTTGAACAAGGGTAAGGCTTTCACACATGGAGAAACTGACTCATTGGAGACCATCTGTTAATGGGAGATGACAAAGACTTTGTTTTGGAAACAGTTCTACCGGACTCCTATCAAAATTATGTTTATGAAAACTACACAATGGAATGGGGAAATGCTTGCAATATAGTATTAGATGAAGAAAAAAAAAAAACCACAAGGCAAAATACTCCAAAATATTATAGTGATTATCTTTAAAAGTTGGGCTTTTTTTCTTTTCTTTTCTTTTTAACTTGGATGTGTTTTTCTAATTTTCTTGATTGGCTATCTATAAAATTAAGAAATTAACATAACTACTGGGGACTCAATCTGTTATTCTTGTGTTAGCACTAGGTTAAAAAAAAATCTTCAGAGAAACACACCCCCTAGAGACTTTAAGCAAAATTCCCTCTTTTCATTTTATACTTCCTTTACTGATAATGTTCAAACCTAAGCTGAAAAAATGAAGATAAAAGTGGAACTTATAAGAAGGTAAACAATTGATTACTGATATTTGCTTTACAGACAAGAATTTGCTCTTGCTGGCTATGAGTTCTGCATTTCAACTCTAGAGGAGAAAATTGAAAGAGAAAAGGAATTAGCAGAAGACATTATGTCAGGTAGGAAACCTGGCTCTTTATCCTAGATGTTGCCTTTTCCCCAGAAAGGGCTTTACTGTTAAACTTTGAGAAATGGGAATAGCTCTGAACTATTTTTTTCTATTTTAGAAAAAAAAGTAGCTATTTTAAAGGTCTTAGCATAGGGTTTGGAATAACATGTTTTTAAAAATTTTGACTACTGTTGTTTTTTTAGCCCCCTTGGTTCATAATTTATCTGTTAACTTTTAGTTACATATAACCTCTTGAAAAATTGAGGACCAGACAGGGCAGGTTTTTCTCTTATCAAAATGCTAATTATCTTTTGACCTTATATACACAGCAAGTTTACAAGAAGAGAAAGAAGCTGATGTTTTTACAATTCATTCTCACCAGTTATGAAGGCTAGGAACAGGATGGGATGGGCAGGAAGCTGTCTAGCTCTCAACTGTCTTGGGTTTCTTAATTTGAAGTACTGGGAATTTTATTTATTGAGTAACTTACTTCACACCTACTGTATGCCAAGAGCAAGCAGTATGCTAAGAAACCTGACTCTTTTCCTGGACATTGCCTTTTCTCCATAAAGGCCTTTACAGTTACTCTTCTGTCCCTAAAGTAATATACCTCGAAAGAGATGTCTGTACCCAATTGTCTTCCAATTATCTCTTGAACATAGAGTAGTCTTATCTGTGGGGGATATGTGCCACAAGCCCCAGTGGCTGCCTAAAACCACAGATAGCACTGAATGTGTTTTTTCTTACGCATGTGAGTATATGTCTATGATAAAGTTTGATTTGTAACTTAGGCACAGGTAGAGATTAGAAACAATAACTCAATAAAATAGAGCAATTATAACAATATACATATAGCATTAATAGGTTCAGAGATAGAATATTGGTTCTTATTGTAGATCTGAGCAACCTCAGCATACAATTTTTTTTTCTTAAGACAAGAACTTACTCCTTTTTACTTAAAGGAGGTATATTATAGTTTCTCTTTGTCATATTGAAATTGTCAGCATCACTACTCTTGGACTTTGGGGCCATTAGTAAGTAAAATAAGGATTGCCTGAGCACAAGCACTGTGATGCTACTAAGTGACTAATGGGCACTAGGCGTATACAGCATGGGTATGCTGAACAAAGAGATGATCCACCTCCTGGGTGATGGAATGGGACAGTGTAAGAGTTCATGATACTCAGAATGACATTCAATTTAAAACGTATGGATTGTTTATTTCTGGAATTTTTCATTTAATATTTTCAGACCACAGTTGCCTGCAGATAACTGAAACCTCGGAAAGCGAAACCGTGGATAAGGAACCACCTTTATCAGAGTCACCAAATCCAATGGTCATTTCTTAATCCTTAACTTACTCATTAGCAGCTTTGATTTAGATGATCACTTTCTCCTATTAGAAACACTTTCACTTGGCTTCTGGGATACGTCACTGGTCTCTCCCCTTCCTTTTTCCCTACCTCTAAATGTTCGTGGACCTTAGAACTGTTTTTAACCCTCTTTTCTCTCTGTACTCACATCCTAGGAGATATCATTTATTTCCATACTTTTAAGTATTAGATTTACAACTTCAGTCCCAACTTGCCACTGAACAGACCACCACTGAACAGACCTATGGGTATGATTGCCTACCTGACATATTGACTTGATTGTCTAATGGTCATCTCACACTTAACATGTCCAAAATGGGTCTCCTGATTTTTGCTACTCACAAACTTGTTTCTCCACCAGTCAGTCCCAATTTAGTAAATGACACCAATATTTACTCAGTTGCTTTCGTCAAGAACCTAAGAATCGTCTGTGATTTCTTCATTCCTCATGTCTAATCCGTCAGCAAGTTATATTAGATCAACCATCAAAATGTTAGGCCATGTCTCATCCCCTTACCCTACTGCTCTGGTACAAGTCATCGTTTTTTCTTGCCTGGATGCCTGTAATAATCCCATGGATTTTTCCTGCTTCTTCCCTTCACTCCCTCACACAGTCTGTTTTCCATGCAGCAGGCAGGCAAAGTGATCTTTTAAAGACCTCAGTGCCTGTGCATCATCTTTAGAATAAATTTAGAATCCCTGTGTGGATCTATAACATGCTACATGATCTGGCCCTACCTACCTTTCCCATGCCTTCTCCTGGCACCCTCCCCTTGCTCATTCAAGTCTTACCACACTAGTCTTATTCTTGCTATCCTTGCACATTCTAAGCTTGGTGCCATCTTAAGACCTTTTTACTTGCTATTTTCTCTACCAAGAGTGTTCTCCCACATCTTTCTGTGGCCAGCTCCCTTACTTCATTCAGGTCTGTGCTCAAATATCACTTCCTCAGAGAGCCCTACCCTCACTAAAACAATCATCTCTTCTCACCTGTGTCACTCTACTCCTTTATCCTTTACTTTTCTCTATCACACTTGAAACTAGAGGGTTTGTGTATGTGTGGGTGTGGTGTGCTTGTGTTTGTTTCATTATATTTTTGTTCAAAAATATTCTTTGTCCCTATCAAAGAGAGATAGAGACTTTATTCATTTTGCTCACAGCTAAATTCTCAGTGCCTAGAACAGTGCCTGGCACATAATAGAGGCTCAATAATTACTGAATGAAAGAACAAAAGACCCAAGAAAGACCAACAAGTAAATCCAGTTTCAGTGCAGTGTGGAAGTTCTTTGAGGAGATCCACAAGAGGTGTAAGCACAAGTCTAGCTGTCAAGTAAGTCACTTTTGAACTATTCACACCCTTGCTGTCTTTCATTTGTAGCACTGACCATAGTTTATTAATAGTATAAAACTGTCTTTTCTGACTCAAAAAGTAATACCAGTTACCACCAAAGAAATTTTAGAAAAGCACCAAGAAAAAAGTTAACTAAGAGCTACTGTTTATTTTTTAGTGTCTTTTCAGGCTTCTTCCCCGTGCTACTTACATTTTAAGAAATAAATTAGGTATCGTTATATACTACTTTGTAACCTGGTTTTTAAAAATTTAGCAATATGTTGTGAAAACATTTCTTTTTTCAAGCAAAGAAATTCTTGTTGAACAGAGCAAGCTAATTTCCTTTTTTTAAAAAAAGTGATCATGTTTTAATACATTGAGCTTGAATTAGAAAACTTAAGAGTCTAAATAAATTGCTAAAGAATTTCACAGTGAGATCAATGAAAATTTTTCTCTACATACAATATGATCATTAACAGATTAGTAATTCTTATTTGGACTGATAAGGCAAAAATAGTAAAACTGCTCTTTTCCTATAATAAATTACACATTATCTTCTGTAGGGATAGCTATCGTACATGAAGAAACAAAGATGTGATCGCTCTGTGCCTTTTTTTCCCCCATCGGAATGTCACTCTGTCACCCAGGCTAGAGTGCAGTGGCACGCTCATGGCCACCGCAGCCTCGACCTGCTGGGCTCAGGGTATCTTTACACCTCAGCACCACAGATGTGCACCATCACGCCCGGCTAATTTTTTGATTTATTGTAGAGATGAGGTTTTGCCAAGTTGCACAGGCTGGTCTTGAACACTTGGGCTTAGACAGTCTTCTCGCTTCTGCCTCCCAAAGTGCTGGTATTACAGGCGTGAGCCACCGTGCCCTGCTACAAGCTAATTTCTATTATGAACATTATTTTTACATTTTATTAGTATGTATTACATGATTCTTCATCTTATTTTTTCTAGAGAAGACATAAATTCCTATTCAGTTTGAACAAAGCAAATCCAGTATCAAATTCATGTGCTTTTTTATTGTCACAACTAACTCTATCCTAAGAGAATATTACTTAAGACCACATAAAGACTTGGTCTAGGTAATTTTTTGTTCTCATTTTGTAAAGATATATATATATGTACTTACTAAGGGAATACCCTTAAAAAATTAAGTGAAAACTTCTGCTACAAAACAATATAGTTAGGAGGAGCCTGATTTTCTAAAACATGTACATTAAAGATAGGCATAGAACAAGGGCTTAATGATAGATATCAAAATGTAGACAGCAATTCTTTCTGGTTGGTAGATTTATAGGGACTTATTTTCCTTTGTAAAATTAATTTCTGGCTGGGTGCAGTGGCTCATGCCTGTAATCCCAACAGTTTGGGAGGCCCAGGTGAGAGGATTGCTTGAGCCCAGGAGTTTAAGACCAGCCTAAACAACATAGGGGGATTTTGTCACTACAAAAAATAAAAAATAAAAAAAATTTGCCAGGTATGGTGGCATGCACCTGCTGTCCCAGGTACTCTGGAGGCTGAGGTGGAGGAATCACCTGAGCCCAAGAGGTTGAGGCTGCAATTTGCCATGATCATGCCAGTACACTCCAGCCTGGGTGGCAGAGTGAAACCCCAACTCAAAAAATAAAGATAAAAATAAATAAATGTCTAATGTTACCTATATGGTATAAAAAGTCAAGTAGTATTACAATACCTCACCCCTTCTTCCATTTTCAGCTTTTAAACAATTTCTTCTGGTGTTTCCCTTCACATTTCTAAATAATCTATAAAATTGCCATTTCTTGATTTTTCAAAATCTTGATTTATGGAAAAGTGAAGATTTAGTGCAATTTCTGGTTGTGTCTACATATGAATGTATAAATAGTGTTAGCTGTTGGGCCAAATAATATGATTACAGAATTACATTTCCTTATGTGTACAACCTGTTGTTTCCTCTTTGGAGAACTAGCTTTTTTGTTGCTTGCTTTTTTTATGTGTGTGACAAAATCTGGGTACACAATGGCTTACTTCTCATTGGCATGGCTTGCCATAGGCATTCACTCCTCATTTTCCTTTCACATGCTTAGTCACAACACTTTTTTCTCTGCTTTTTATCTACAATTTTTTGATCCACAGTGTGGGATTAAGGGTAATACTCTCATAGGACCTTTAGAGGATTGAGGGAGTTAATACACATGAAGCATTTAGAATAATGCCTAATATGTTATAGCTGCTCAGAAAGTGTTAGATATTAATAATTTTTATTATTGTGATAAGGCCGTTTCCCTTTTCCCCTAAAACATTAATTTTTATAAACCTTGTTAGCTTGATGATATGTCCTTGATCTGGCACTTTGATAAGCAGTGAGGTTTATCTTTTGGGTCAGATTCTCACTCACTCCCAGGTTGGAGTGCGCTGGCACATTCACAGCTACTGCAACCTCGAACTGCTGGACTCAGGCGATCCTCCTACCTCAGACTTCCAAAGCAGCTGAAACCACAGAGACATACCACCACACCCAGCTAGTTTTTTCAATGTATTGTAGAGATGAGGTTTCACCATGTTGCCCTGACTGGTCTCTAAACCATGGGCTCAGGCAATCCTCTCGCCTCTGCCTCCCAAAGTGCTGGGGTTATAGGCGTGAGCCACTACATCTGGCTGAGGTTTATCTATTAGTGCTTTTTTGTAAGGACATTAACCCTTTGTCTCTTGGGGTTTTTTCCCCTTTATGTTTGTATTCCTCCCTTTATTTGTATTTATGTGTTTATAGAGTGGTTCTTTTTAAATGAAAAGTGAATGTGAAATTAACATTTGTATAAAGAATTATGAGAATAGGCAGTGACTCAGTGTTACCTGTACCTTTGAAGCGCTTCCCACTTGTGATACTACTCTCCTTGTTCTTGCCACTATCATTCATTTGCTTCTCTTTAGTTTCACCTGTGTCCCTTAAAATATTTAGTTTCTGCATTTAAAAAAATTATATAAAGGAATCACATAGTATGTATTTAGGTAAGGGCATTTTTATGACTTGCATAAATCTTTAATCTTTTTAGGATTAGATCTGAATTCATTTATGTTTATTTCCTTTGCTTTTATTAATTTTTAAATAAATAGAGTAGCTATTCTGTGCCAAGTGTTCTGGGTTTTGAATAGTAACAAGTAAGGCAAATGTCCCTGCTCTTCTGGAGCTTAATGCTGACAAAGGTATTTTTCTTTTTCTTTTCTTTTTTTCTTGAGTTGGAGTCTCACTCTGTCGCCCAGACTGGAGTGCAGTGGCCGCTCCCGGCCACCGCAGCCTCGACCTGCTGGGCTCCGGCAATCCTTCCGCCTCAGCCTTCCAAGTAGCCG
>NW_007249852.1:778562-803185 GCF_000164805.1 Carlito syrichta
TCAGGCAATCCACTTACCTCAGCCTCCCAAAGGCGCGGGATTACAGGCTGAGCCACCGAGCCCAGCTCTTTTTCTTTTTTTGAGTCAGCGTCTCACTCTGTCACTCAAGCTGGAGTGCAGTGACATGCTCATGGCTACCACAGCCTTGACCTGTGGGGCTCAGGCAATCCTCCCACCTCAGCCTTCCAAGTAGCTAGAACTACAAGGGCAAGCCACCTCGCCTGGCTAATTTTTTAAAAAAATTTATTTATCGTAGAGACAGGTCTTGCCATGTTGCTCAGGCTGGTCTCAAACCCCTGAACTCAGGCAGTCCTCTCACCTCTGCCTCCCAAAGTGCTGAGATGACAGGTATGAGCTACCACGCCCAGCTGAGAAAGGTATTTTTCAACCTTAAAAAAAAATGAAAATAAATATTATAAATAAACATTCACCCATCTTTCCTTCTAATTTTCTATTTTTTCCTCTTTTCTTTTTTTTTTTTTTTGGAGTCTCACTCTGTCACCCAGGCTGGAGTGCATTGGCATGCTCTTAGCCACCACAGCCTCCACCTGCTGGGCTCAGGTGATCCTCCTGTCTCAGCCTTCCAAGTAACTGGAGCACAGGCATGACCATCATGCTTGGCTAATTTTTTTAATTTATTGTAGAGATGTGATTTTGCCATGTTGCCTAGGCTGATCTCAAACCCATGGGCTCAGGCAGTCCTCTCGCCTCTGCCTCCCAAAGTGCTGGAATTACAGATGTGAGCCACTGCACGTAGCTCCCTGTTATTTCTAAATAGTTTTAGCATTTAACTTTTTGGTGTGTATGGAACTTATTTTGGTGTGAAGTTGGTAGCTAAATTCTTAATTAATCTTTATGTACTAATTTGTATATACTTGGGTTTCTTTGAGTTTTTCATTCTGATGTATTCATTTAATAAGTCTTGTAACAGTGTACATTGTTTGAATTGTGTGGATTATATATGAATTATATGGTAATACAACTGATACATACTTCTTTCACAAGTTTTTTTCCCCATTTTTTTACTGGTTTCACATGAATTTTAGAATCATTTTGTCATGTCCTTATAGCACTTTGAGACCAAATTATTAGATTTGCATTAAATTTATAAATTAGTTTGAGGAGATTGCCATCTGAATAAGTTAGCATACCTCTGACTGCAAATGGCAGATAATTTCAACTAAATTAGGTTAAATAGGAAGGACACTTACTATCTCAAGTAACTGGGTTTGGCTATAGGGGGCAGGCTGTTGAATTACTTGATGTGCATTTCATTGAAATCCTGAAGGATCAGGTTCTTTCCATCTTTCCTTACTCATTCTCAGTGTTAACTTTTTCTCCATGCTTTTTGTGGTTGAAAAGTGACTGGTTGTTCCCAGGAATCTCTTCCAGAAATGGCAATGTCCAGAGAAAGAGGAGACTTCTTTAACCCTTTGCACTTGGAGACATCTCGCAGATAACCTGTCACCAGCCTGACCATACTTTTTAAAGAAAGAGCAAAAAACAAGTCATTTCATATTAAATAGTATAGTGTTGGAGCCATTTATTTTATTGTAATGATATCTGGCTTATTAATGGAATTTCAGACATTGAATAACATGACCAAAAAATAACATTTTATATCTTATATTTTTGTAATGTGTGATAACTGTGAAACAGTCACCAACATGCATTGCAAATTCACTGATACATGTCGTGCAATAGTAATTTGTTTGATGTCTGCCCCCTGGAGTTTTTCTTCCTTCCTGCTGTCTTGTTTTCTTCCTCCCACATTAGTAATATGTAATTTATTTTCCATTCTGTACACTACTGTGAAAGCACTTCACACATTCTCTTTCTATGTAATGCAAGCTGGTTTTTTTTTTGAAAACAGGATTTATTGAAAAGACAGACAAGGCTCCCACAGTGGGAGGGGACCCGAGAGGGTTGCCTGCAAGATGACTTTCTTTTTAAATGTATATCTCAGTATATATTCCATTTCTTTATTTGCTTTGTTGTGCAATATGAATGGAAGATTTCAAGGAAACATACATTTTTGAAAAATTTGCACTGGCATAGGTTTGTCCTGTGCAATCACCAGCAATCTTTTATGTCCCCTGAGAGGGGACATCCCAGTGGTTTACTAAATTTATGATATCTAAGTGCAGAGGATTAAAGTTTCTCCTAGGATCAAGATAATCTTTTCTGGAAGTCCCCGAGTAGATTTATTCTTACTTCTTACTGACTGGAAATGGGAAATAGTCCTTGGCAAGAAAAATGGGATTATCATGATGGGCTAAAATGGATCATTATCTATTCCCACCTGAGGATGGGAGTTCCTTCTATGAGTCATGTGAGAAAAGAACAGATACTGGGACAAACAGCTGTTCTGCTTGCAAAGGAAGACCTTTGTAATATTGAATCTTCCCACTGAAGAACATGGCATAGCTCCTGCTTATAGTTTTCTTCATTCAGATATGACAAATATTTGATTAAATTTAGTGCAAACTGGCAACTTCACTGAACTCTTTGCTTTTCAGTATAGATAGTCACACTATTTCTGATTTATAATTATATTTTCAGAAAATCATAATACAGGCTGAGCATCCCAAATCTGAAATCCAGAATGTTCCAGAATCCAAAACTTTTTAAGCACTGACATCATGCTCAAAATGAATGCTAGTTGAAGCATCTTGGATTTTGAGATGCTAACAGTATGTAATGTGAATATTTTCAAATCTGAAAAAATATGAAATCTGAAACACTTTTGGTCTCACGGATTTCAGATAATGGATACTTAACCTGTAATTTTTTTTTTCCAGATAGTTGTGCCTCTGTCTTCTTCCTCCCTTTACTAAATTGAGTTCATCAGCTGTACCTTCAGAACAACAATAATAGTAGTGATAGGCAGCTTAGTCTTCTATCTAATTTGGAACCAACTATATGAATAGATTTTTTAAAATTACTATTATGGGGGGGTGCCAAAATAATGTATACATATTTTAAGTATGACATTTGCAACTGTGTTTACATTTTTTGGGTACCGTGTGTGTGTATGTGTGTATGTACCCCCTGTATATATGTATGCATGTATGTATGTATATACATATATATGTGTAGACATATAGAGCGAGTGCATGCATGCAAGCATACCAGGCTTGCTTTAGATTAATTGCTGATACTGTATACTGCTGTATATTCATTGCTGATATTTGTAACTTTTGCATGCATTTTCTTTTTAATTAAACTTTTAATTTTAAAGATGTGGGGTACAATTCAGGGTTAAGTATACAAATGTTCATTATGCAGGTACCCTTGTTGATGACGTATGCCCCTAGTCCCTGGCAGAATCCCACAACTGCCAAACCTGCCCCCCCACGGCAATTTCCCACTACTGATAATCCTTTTCTTATAATATGATAATTGTTCAAAGCTCACTTATGAGTGAGAACATGTGACACTCAGTTCTTTGCTTCTGTGATAGATCACTCAGTTTTACATGTATTTTCTTATGTGAGATCCATAGTTTATTTCTTGTACTATTTGTACTGTTATATAATTTGTCATCACAGGAGTGTATTAATGTGATAAAATGAATTGAGATGCTTTCTACAGTTGCATTGGAATGATCTGTTCCTTGAAAATTGTAGAATTTATGATACCATATGAGCCAGATCTCTTTTAGAGTAAATTATCTGGCAGTATTTTTTTTTTTTTTTTTTTTTGAGTTAGAGTCTCATTGTGTCACCCAGGCTGGAGTGCAGTGGCACACTCATGGCCACCACAGCCTCAACCTTAGCTTCCTGAGTAGCTGGGACTATAGGCATGCACCACCACACCCAGATAATTTTTAGATTTATTGTAGAGACGAGGTCTCGCCAAATTGCCAAAGCTGCTCTCGAACCTGTGGGCTCAGGCAGTGCTCTTGCCTTTGCCTCCCAAAATGTTGGGATTATAGGCGTGAGCCACTGCGCCTGGCTTCTGGCAGTTTTTTTTCCTTCTTTCTTGATGATTCATATACTTCTTCCATTTTCTTGATTTAATTTTAATACCTAGGACAATGCCAAGCACATGGCAAGCATTAATAAGTATCTGTTGAACAAATAAATGTATGGGTGAACAAATTTGAGAACGATTAATTTCCTAAATGAAACTTTAAGAAATAATTCTTTAAAGCATAATATATACTATTCTCTTATGCATCTGAGGTCATATTCCTTTCTTGTTCCTAATTTTATGAATTTCTTTAAATTAGTAAAAATATGTTTCCCATTGATTTCTCCCTCCGTTCTTTGAAAGTTTTCATTCATTTTCATATTTTAAATACTCAAAACATTTCTGGAAAGTTGAAGTATCTTTGGTGACATAATATTTGATTTTGTGAGTGCGTTGTGTCTGGAGCTTGAGTTCAAATTCTGGTCCTGCCACTTATTAGCAGTGTTACTATGGACAAGTTACTTTTCTGTTCTCAGTTTCCTCATCAATAAAATGAAAAAGAACCAACTTCAGAGACTTATGAGAATTAAGTCCTCTAGGACTATGACTAGTACTCATTAAGTACTATATAAGACTTTGCAGAATGCAGTATATTTATTAACCTAATTTCGTACATAGTTTGACTTCCATATTATGTTTACCACTCTCCATTTATAAAGGATCTTCCTGGCTATTGTATTCATAGTTTCTCCTTGGTTTTTGTTAATTTTGTTGATCTATTTAGAGCCAACTTTTGACTTTGTCTATGGTTTATTTTATATTTCACTTGTTTCCATTCCAATCTTTATTATCTCTTCCACTTGCTTTGGGTTTTATTCTTTTTTCTTGTTTCTTAGGGGTAAAATTAAGTTACTGATTTAAGATATTCTTTTCTAATATAATTGGCATTTACAATTGTAAGCTTTAGTTGCATCCCATTAATTTTGGTATGTTGTGTTTTCATTTTGATTTTCATATATCTCATCCATTTTTTTGTGATTTCTTCTTTGACTCTTTGGATATTTAGGAGTGTGTTAATTTCCACATATTTGTGAATTTCCCAAATTTCCTTGTGTCTCTAGTTTCTAATTTTATTCCATTGTGTTCAGAGAACATACTGTGCATAATTTCAGTCCTTTTACTTTATTGAGACTTGTTTTATGGCCTCACATATGGTTTATTCTGAAGAATGTTGCATGTGCATTTGAGAAGAATGTATATATTCTGTTGTCGAATGGAGTGTTCTTTGTATGTTAGGTCTAGTTGGTTTATAGTGTTGTTCAAGTGTTTCTTTATCGTTGCTGATTTTGTCCAGTTGTTCTAGATAAAATTGTATGTGATGTTTGTTCTTTAGAGAAAGGCTCTTGCTCTGTCACCCAGTTTGAAGTATAGTAGTGCAGTCATAGCTCATTGCAGCCTTGAACTCCTAGCCTCAGGGTATCCTCGTGCCTTCTGCATAGTTTCGAATACAGGCACATGCTACCATGCTCGGCTAATTTTTTTTTTTTTTTTTTTTTGTAGAGGCAAGATCTTGAACTGGTCTCATGTGATCCTCCTGCCTCACCTCCCAAAGCACTGGGATTACAGCCACCACCTCTGGTCAGATCTTTTTTCTGAGTCAGGGTCTCAGTCTGTTGCTCAGGCTGGAGTGCAGAGGCACAAAACTCACCCCAGACTTGACCTCCTGGGCTCAGGTGATCCTTCCACCTCAGCCTCCTGAGTATCTGGGACTACAAGCATGTGCCACCATGCCCAGTTTTTTTTTTTTTTTTTTTTTTTTCAAAGATGAGGTCTCACTATGTTGCCCAGGATGGTCTTGAACTCCTGGGCTCAAGCAATCCTGTTGCCTTGTCTTCCCAAAATGTTGGGATTATAGGCGAGAGCTACCATGGCCAGCCTCTTTTTTTTTTTTTTTTTTTTTTAATACCTGTTTCTCTGTTCTGTTTAAACAGTTCCAGATTTATATCTTTGTTGTGAATTCTTTAATGAGAAAAATTATTTTTTTCCCTCTAAGGTATTTGTTACAAATTCTAGTTTTACATTATCTACTATGTTATTTGAAGGCTGAGGTGGGTGGGATTTTTCTTAAACTTGAGTATTATCTCATGATAGAGAATCTTAAAACCTTTTTAGAATTAGTACTGCAGCCAGGTGTGGTGGCTCACACCTATAATCCTAGCACTTTGGGAGTCCAAGGCAGGAGGATTGCTTGAGTCTAGGAGTTCAAGACCACTCTGGGTAACATAGTGAGACCCCATTTCTACAACTTAAATAAAATAAAATTACTATTGAAAGTGATAATTGGTCTAATTTTTGCATTTAAAAAAATGCTTTCCATTTTTGTTACTTTGTTTTCTGTGTCTCCTGTAGGAATTTTCCCCTTGCCAACTTCCATTTGAATTTTGGAGAGAAGGCATGTATGAGATTTTCAGTTTGAAAGCAGTAATCTAAAAGTTTCTTCAAGATGTATTTGACTCATTAGAGGAAATAAAATTGTTTTCAGTTTCTTCTGTAATATGAGTACATTCTAACGTTCTCCTACCTTTCCCTTTCCCCACTTGATTTTTCTCAGTGGTCTGGAATTCTAGACTTAGTGAATTTATTGCATAGGAAAATTCTGAAGCCAACTTAATTTGCTTTTTTTTTTTTTTATAGTCTCTTTTCTTCTGCCTGGATGCTTTGTTGTAGTCAGAAGTTATGTCAGCATAAAGATTAGGGAGTTGTCTCTATGAAAATTGCCTGGTCTGTGGTGAGCTTTCATTTTTAAGATCTGGTTGTTTTGAGCTTCTGTAATCTGTCTTTAATTACTGCCTTCTGCGCTGGACTTTTATTCTGGAATGTCATTTACCTGTATGTTGGCCTCTCTCTTTTCTGCCCTTCACATTATCCTCTCTTCCATCTGTTTTTTTTCCACCTACATTTTGGGAATTTCTTCAGCTTGTATTCCACAGTACTGATTTATTATTCAGAAAAGTCAGTTCTATGCTTTTCTTCTCTGATGCATTTTTAAAAATAAAAGTGTGAAGAATTTAACAAATACCTTCCTATAAATCTTCCCCTCAAACCTGGCCAAATTTCAATATGAAACTTCTGTGTATTCCTCCCTGCCTAGATCTAACTACTATCCTGAATTTGGTCTTATTTGCTTCCTTACTACACTTGTGAATGTCAGTATAGAATACGGCTAATATGTTTTTAAACTTTATAATGAATGGTGTCATATTGTACAATTGTTTCTAAAGTTAGCTTTTTTCACATTATTTTTTTGAGATTTATTCATGTTGACATTTAAAGCAGTTTTCTTAGCACAGAGATCCTGTTTGCTTGCCAAACTGCATGTCTCTGGGTTGTATCTATCTAGAAGGAATGACTTCCTTTAATTAATCCACTGGGGTGAGGGGTGAGGTTGAGCCATTTTTCCATTCTCACAAGCAGTGATACAGGCTAGGGAGGTGGCCCTGTCTGGTTCATTCACTATAGCTGCAGTATAGTATTCCATTGTATGAATATACCACAGCTCAGTTGATGTACACATAGGGTTGTTTTGCATGTTCTGCTATAAAAATAATACTTCATTGAACATTCTTGGGCCTGTGTCTCTGTGCACACTTGCAAGACACTCACTATGGTGTATACCCAAGAGCGGAATTGCTGGGGTGCATATACCGAATTGCTTATCAAAGTGGTTTTACCGGTTTACATTTTCACATGGTATATAAATGTTCTTGCTGTGTAGATCCTTGTTATTGTCAGATATTATACTGGCGGAAAGTTTGAAAAGGAATTTCACTGTAGCTTCCATATGTGTTTCTGATTACTAGTGAAATAGAACATTTTTTCTTGCATTTATTGGCTGTTCAGATTATCTGCTCTGAAAATTGTTTTTTATATCCTTTGCTTATTTTTTAATTTTTGCTTAATTATGTAAAAGCTTTTTATGTACTTGAGCATTTTATATTTTGTGAGTTGCATATCTCTTTGTGGCTTGTCTTTTTACCTTAGGGCTTTTTATATAGATTACAGTTTGGGTGTTAATAGAATCTTTTCCTTTATAATTTGCGCTTTTTGTGTCTTGATTTGAAATGTCATCTCTATATTGAGTTTTCCTAGATCTGTGAGGTGCTAATATTTTCTAGTTGTGTAATTGCAAATAATTTTTTTCATTGTTATTTTTTCCATATTTAGTTCAGTACCTTTATGTTTTCAATTCTTTTTATTTGTTCATTCATTCAACCATTCAGTCAGGAAATACTAAGTGCCTGTTATATGCCAGATATACTACCGGGCACTGAGATCCAGCTATAAATAAGTCACTGCAACCAGGAGCTACATTTCTAGTGGAGGAAAAACTAAACGCTATCCAGAAAGTTGATATGTCCAAAGGTGATAATGTGCTATGTTGATGTTTACAAAGGGATATGTATATAGGAATATGTACAAAGGAATATGTTGGGGGACTATGCTACTTATAGAGGGGTCATATGGTTAGAAACCTGTAGAATGGGAAAGAATAAACCATGTGCCTATCTATGAGGGAAGGAAAATAACAGGCAAAGGGCAGTTACAAGTGCAAGGCTCTGAAGTGGAGCATGCTTAACTTACTTATAAGTAATTATTTTAAACCTACTTAGTGTAGGGCTATTCTGTTTCCTAAAATTCTTTTTTTTAACGTTTTTATTTTTGAGTTGGAGTCTTAGTTTGTTGTCCAGGCTGTACCTGTTGGGCTCAGGCAATCCTTCCACCTCAGCCTTCCAAGTAGCTGGAACCACAGGCATACAGCACCATGTCCAGCTAGGTCTCACCATGTTGCCCAGGCTGGTCTCGAACCCATGGGCTCAGGCAGCCCTCTCGCCTCTGCCTCCCAAAGTGCTGGGATAACAGGTGTGAGCCACTGCACCTGGTCAGTTTTCTAAAATTGAGGGTGAGGCCTCCTTTTAATTGTCCACTGATTCTCATTTGTGATGAATTTTCACATTTACTACTTTTGGATTATAAATTCATCTTAGCAGGGTTCTAGCTGTACAGTGAGATTCTGGAATGGTTTTGTTTCTCCAGGCTCTCAGGTCCTGGCCTCAAGGGATTATAAATTTAGACGTCAAATTAGCATGTGGTATAGACCTATTGTTGCATATTTTCATGGTAGTCATTTTTCCTATCTAGATCCCAGACTTGGCCATTTTAAGCCTAATTGTTGTCTCGCTGTATATGTGGTGGAGGGGAGGAAGTGGTACAACTTTTTTTTCTCATCCATTCTTTTCCTAGGGTTGTAGCCTTATGATAATCATTCTAGCAGGGGTTTCAGATCTAGTTCATTTTGCAGAAGTCAAAAGCCTTAATTCCTAGATTACAGAGACACCCAGGCTACCCTACAAAACCAGCAGAAACTGGGCTTTTGTTGTGCCAACTCACATGCTTTCCACTTTGGGTTTTAGCTTATTCCTAATTTTTGGTCCTTGGAATTTCCTGCTCTGCGGAGCTCAGTTATGCATGTAAAAGGATGTTTATTATGTTTCATCTAACATTTCTAGGTGTTTGAAGCAGAAGGGTTTCAGATTATCAGTTACATAACCTTAGGTTAGATTCTGTTTTTTTCCCTCCACTAAAATCATTATTGTCTTGGGATGTCCTGATCAGCTGACTAACAAGAGATTCTGTTCAGCGGGAATTTCAGGATGTTCCTGGAATTTGGGCACAATGGAATTTGGGCAACAAATATCTTTAAGTTCAAAGACCTTTGTAGACTTAACTATATTGTTATTTGTGATTATGGGGTAGGAAGAGAGTTAAGAGGCTTGTGCTTAAGTTTTCCTAAATTACTTTTACTAATGGATCCTATTTTTAGAAATGCATATACTTGTTCTAGGACTTTATCCTTTTAGTCTGTATTTATGTAAACCTAATTTGATATGCTATGTTAAGTATGCTGAGCCATTCACATATTCCTGGAATAAATGCTGCTTGATCATTTCCTTAGTACATTTGGGTATTCCATTTGCTAATATTTTGAGTAAAAATTTTTATAATGATTCCTGTTTGCTTCACAGACTGATTTTTTATGATTCCTGTTTGCTTCACAGCATATCTTTTTCTGTGATTACAAAAAATTTGTAAAAGAGAATTATTTAAATTTGAAGAAGGAAATATACCTTTGGGGCTCTGTATAAACTGTCCCAACATATTTCTCGGTTACTATTAAGCTGATTTTTTTCATATCTAATTTTTAGCAATTTTTATATTAATATTTTAGAGACCCATATTTAAATAAATTATCAGAAAAGGAACTCTTCTGGGGAGGACTTAACTAAATCTTTGAAATTTTCTCTTGGCAGTATGGAGGTATGTACTTAGGGAGTTATGTTTTCTAAAAGTTCTGTTAGAGTGTATTTTAATTTCTACCTTGGTCCTATTTTTAGAAAAGTTTATTTATACTTCCTAATGAAAAACTATAGCTAAAATTGTACCTTGTTAGTTGTCGTTTCTAAACAGCTTTAACTGCTTTTGCTTCCACACTATTTATCTTACTGATAACAGGGGTAATCATTTTCCACTAGAATTGCTTGTTACTTTATTCTTGTACTTTTCTATCGAACATGTTTTCTAACTGTAAAATGCAAAAAGAACATTTAAAAAATAGAAACATTTAAAGAGAATACAAATTCCAGAAATAATATTTTAGCAATCATTTTTGGAACATACAGTCTTCAGAACTGGAACAATCATACATTATGTTCTGGGACATAATGTATGTTCCAGTCTTCAGAACTGGAACAGTCATACATTATGTTCTGGGACATTCTTGGTGTATAGTTAACTTTTTCCTTGTCTTAAAATGTTCTCAGAGAACATGACTTTTAGTAATGTATGGTATTCTATATCTTCTTAGATATGTTATAGATTACTTATCTTCTTGGACTTGTTTGTACTGGAAGGGGCAGTTTTGTCTCATTCTTTTCTTCATTATACATTTATCTCACAGTACTGTTAATATTAAACTGCTACTTGAGTTTTTGCTCAGTGTTTTAAAAAGAGCACTCATAGATATTATTCTAATATTCCCTTTTAATTGAGAAATAATAGTATTTTTACATGTGGTAATTGGTGCCATCTTATGTTTCGCTTTTTTATGACTTATATTTATCCATAAAATATATACTTTTGGTATTTATAAAAATAATTTTCCTGTTCTATTTCTTTAAAATATATATTTGTAAGACAGTCTATTTAAACTACTTCCACCAGGCACCTGGGTCGCTCAAGCCTGTAATCCCAGCACTTTGGGAGGCAGAAGCAAGAGGATTGCCTGAACCCAGGGGTTCGAGACCAGCCTGGGCAATTTGGTGAGACCGTGTCTCTAGAGTAAAATAAAAAGATTAGCCAGGCGTGGTGGTATGTGACTGTAGTTCCAGGTATTGGAAGTCTGAGGTGGAAGGATCGCCTGAGTCCAGCAGGTCGAGACTGCGGTGGGTGTGAGCATGCCACTGCACTCCAGCTTGGGCCACAAAGTGAGACTCCAACTCAAAGTAAATAAACAACAAAAAAAAAACTCCTAATTTGAATTTTAAAAGATGGTCATTGACCTTTTCTATATAACTAAGCAAATGCTTCAGAATTCTACTTAAAGTTTCATTTTTTTTACTTGTATCCTTTGATGTTATTCCAACAACTATTCTTTATCCACCACAGCTACATTATTGTATTTACACTGTCTCTTCAGTGGTTTGTCATATTGTTATTTAACAACATGGTCTTTAAATTCTGTACTGCCATCTGTCACATTTCTCAAAGTTTGAGATGAATGATAGCTTTGCTGGTAAATAAACCCAGCTAAACACATTCAGTTGGGTGCCTAGTTTTGTTACATGAGATTATCTAAAGTAACCTCTTTTTCTAGTCCTTTATGTGAAGTCGTCTTTTACTTATGCAGGTTGATATTGGTCACTGCTCTCTAGACTTGTGTTCTCCAACTCTTTTTATTATGTGGAATTAGGTGTTTTAAGCTTGTTCTTTTCCAGGCACAGTGTAGTCAATTCTGGATGTGTTGAGAGGTGCTATATCATTGCAGCCTTTATTATTATTCTTTGAAAAATGGATAAACTTCTTTAAATTTAAATTCTTTAAGTCTGACATATGACTTTGCATTTCAGGATTCTGAGCGTTTTCTGGTTTCCTACTGCATTGCTTTCTTATACCTTTAAGATTTTTCATTGGCCCTAGACTTTTTGTTGTTGTTAACCGATTCTTCTTTAGGTTTATCTCCATCTGTTTCTGCTATTGTTAGTTTCAAACTAAAAATAATATTCCACATTTTAATTGATGTGTAGACCTCTTAATCTACATTAAATGTGGGGGAGTTCCATGATTCCAGCTAGTTTTCAATATGTCATTTAATTCTGTTAGTTCACTTAAATTGTCTCCAATGTAAAGTTAAGAGTACATCTTAGTGATTCATGGGTCCTGGTAACAACAATTCTGGTAGGTTGTCTAATTCTCTGCCTCGATTTCTACAGCATACTCATTACATCCCAGCAATGCTCTTCTCTCTTTCTTAGTGGAAGAGAAAGCAAATACCCACCTCCTCCTGGGCATGTGCTTAGATGCCTGTGCTCGCTACCTTCTGTTCTCCAAGCAGCCATCACAGGCACAAAGGATGTATGAAAAAGCTCTGCAGATTTCTGAAGAAATACAAGGAGAAAGACACCCACAGGTAAGGGAGGAAAACATGGAAGATAAAACAAAGGCTTCAAAACTGAAATTGGGAACAGAATCAGCAGATGGTCCTAGAGCGAGGAACAGGGCCTAGGTCCTCTTCATGCCCCAGTTTATTCATTTTCTTAACCACCATCTCCCTTTCCCCAAACTACGTTTCAAAAAGGATTTGGAACTGCTTATCAATTACTGGGTCTGCTCGGAACTTCTTATGTGAGTCTTGGTTTGCACAGCAGAACCACCTTTCTGTAAGGCAGGTCTGGCTGGGCTCCCTTGGGCTTTCATAGTGGGTGTTTGTAGACCCCTCCATTACTATCTTATGAAGAACAGGTTAATACATGAATAGCCTTACCTCCCTTGCCTCAGTTAAAGTGGCAGTCAGGCTCCAGTGGTAAATCATAGGAGACTGGCCTCTCAAACTTTCTGAACCTTAAATGGGATTATATTATAGCTTTTTGCTATTGTTTTTCATTTGCTGCTTCTAATTTGATAATCAGTTGGATTAATAAATTTATCTGGTTCCCTAATTTCCAGATTTGTATTATTTTCCAGAGGGTTGAACTAACATTGTCTACTTACTGTACAGTGTGAATAACAAATGTTCACAATTTGTTAAAGGTTGGTATTCCTTGCATTTTGTGGAATACTAGGAAGGATGAAATCTTAAATATAAACTCAGCTTGAGAAACTTGAAATTAACATTCTATGTAGGTGTGTTTTTTAAAGAAAAGGCTGTTTTTTCTCTTATATGTAGACCATTGTGCTGATGAGTGACCTGGCTACTACCCTGGATGCACAGGGTCGCTTTGATGAGGCCTATATTTATATGCAAAGGGCATCAGATCTGGCAAGACAGATAAATCATCCTGAGCTACACATGGTGCTCAGTAATCTAGCTGCAATTTTGATACACAGAGGTAGGTAGCAATGGAAGCTTGACTGAGTTGTTGTAGGAGGGATGTCATTGGATCAACACATTTGTTAAGTAGTGTGTAGGGAGGGCAAGGGGCAATGAAGAAATGCCGAAATTAAAAGGCTGGTTGAATAAGGGCAGAAAAAGGATGTATGTTAGGTTGAAGTACTATAGTGCTCAATTCACAAAACTTATGTCATCCTGCACTAGCCTGTTAAACCACAGCAAGCTGGAGAAAACTTAGTAATGACAGTACTTTATGGTTACAGTGATGTGATTTCTAAGTGTTTTTAGTTACAATGTATTCTCAGTGTGCTGGTGAAGCTGAGCTGACAGACATTTCTGAGTGTCAGCACACTATGCCTACACTTTAAAAAAAAAACCTGGGATAACCGGGATATTGCATGCATTACTGCTAGTGAAATCCTTGGCTGAGGGTCCCAGGATATACTGGAAAGGACACAGGTAGGACTCTCATAGCACTCGATGGGTTGGAGTTCTCTACCTGGGCCAAGTTCTAGTCTTTCTGTGTCAGCTTGTCAAATGATGTGATAAAGCAGCACCAGCCTGTTGCTTCATAAGCACATAGTAAATTAGCCTTGTGCCCTCACTGGTGCTGATCTTCAAAACTGCTTTGAGAGTATACATTTTCTTCTTATTGTCCCTTCTCTCTCTGGGTTATTTTAGAACGATATACACAAGCAAAGGAGATCTACCAGGAAGCACTGAAGCAAGCAGAGCTGAAAAGAGATGAAATTTCTGTACAGCACATCAGGGAAGAGTTGGATGAGCTGTCAAGAAAAAAGTAGACTTTTGACTTAATTTTATCAAGCTCTAAATTAATTTTTTGTTGTAAGGAGAGTAATTTCCAGTAGCTATCATTTCTGTCTCTGTGGCATTCAAATCAATGGCTTAAATCCATTGTTCTTGATATTCAGGTTTCCTAAACTTAGCCTCAGCAAAGGGCGAGTTGTATACACTGCCATTTCTGTTTTTTAAAGGAAAAACAATTTTCACCCTGGACCCATATGACCTATAAAGATTGCTGTCCAAGTGATAATTTCTATTATAATATGTAACTAGGTGCTGTCCCTCCTGGTCTACGTATAAATATAGATTAAGATGGGATGGTTTTCATCTGGGATGTGGTATATTAATTCAGCTTGGTTTTGGTTCGCTTGATTTGCTGCCCTCTTCTCTTACTTCATCAATATCTGGCAGACAGACCAGAACTATCTTTCTCATGGCATAGGGGGATTGTGGTGAGTTTTCTTTTAATCTATTTCATAAAGCACAATGTGGGGTTTGATGCATAAAGGAGGAAAAAGTAGCACCTTAGTTTGCCACCAGTATCCAGCATGGAATTTTAAAGTGGAAATTAGGCACTTGAAAGTACAGCACTCATTTGATTACAAATAAAAGTGAACCATATCTATCTGGCTATATAAAACTATTAAAAGGGGGGGGCGGGAAGGAATGCTGTAACTTTCTGCTTATCAGTGTCATCTGAGCACTTGACTTCCTTTGCAACCCTCGGTCACACAACTGAGTCATCTCAAGTACTCTTTAAAGATGCACCTGCCCAGGTGGCATTCCAGATGTTCTGACTCAGAATAGGGCCCTACAAGTGTAGTATTTTAAAACTCTTAGTAATTCTGATGTGTACTGCTGGTATAGTGGAACCATTGACCTGAGTTCTAGTCCTGGCTTTTTTTAATTTTGGGATCCATATCTTTATTTGTAAGTAAGGAAAAAATTAGATTCTTTCTCAGTCATGGGAGAAGGTGTTTGTCAGATGACTCAATGAGTAGACTGCTGTGTTGAAAGAGCTTTATCACACTGCCTCAAAGTATGTAAGATACAAAGATGGATCTTCTTGCCTCAGCAGTCTTACAAATAGCCATTTGCTGAGGGGAAAAGATAGTTTTTCTAAGTACCATGAAGGAATACTGATAACTGTTGGTATGCCTGTGGGGGTGGGACTGATAAATGATATTTTTGGTTTGTATGTACATATTGGAAGAATCTTTTCATAATAAACCAGAGACTATACAACAATATTATATGTATTCCAGTAATCTTTGAGTTCTCATAGAAAAATAACTTACTGGAGAGTAAATAAAATAACTACTAGAATCCTGAGGACCAAATCCTCAGGGATTAGACTGAAACTAGCATTTTGCATACCGATGAATATTTCTATTTTCTAAGCTCATTGTTTGCCACCTAGACAATTCCATTAATCAAGACTAGCTCAGAGACCCAAGCTCTAATATAAATCAGATTTAGTACCAGTCTTAATAATTAAGAAAAAATTGTCAACCACTCACCTGCATTGAGAATATTTTTACCTTTTCACAATTGCAGAGGTTACTGAAAGTTAGGTGTTTCACTCCAGGTTTTATTTATTTATTAATTTGTAATAATCTACAGAGTCAGCTCATGGTCCTATTAGAAAAACCTAGGAAGTTTTCAGAAGGCAAGTCTCTTACTGTGTATATTCTCATTAAAGTTCATCTGCAATGTTATAAAAGTAGTGAAGCAAAAGGAGGACTGATCCAATCTCCTTTACTGATTGGTTTGAATTCAAGAGTGACCTGGTTATAATAGAATAGTTAAAAATTTTAAACTGTACTGTTATTGGAGCTTTCAGAACACAAGTTTAAAAAAAAAAAAAAATAGAATCACTCAGCATTAGATTAAAGCATTATGAAATTTCCAATCATAAACAGGCATTGAGAAATTGGCTGTCAGAGTAATACTTCTATGAACAGTATTAGGAAGACGTTAACTTAATCCTTGATGCTAAAAAAAATCATGCAAAAGGATGAAGCATCAGAACATTGAAATTTCAGCCTGCAAAGAATATTATTACTTGCAGCTAACTTCATCAAGTCATCAGTGACTCTCAGTGTTGTGAGTACTGTTTAAATCATGTTAAGGTGAATCAAGACCAAGTGAGAGTTCTGTCCTTTCATTGTTTTGAACTAAGAACTTATATTGGATTTTATCTCTCTGAAATTTCTTTTGCAGATGATGATAGATGAAATAATACGCACATGCACTTTGATGAGGATGGATTGAGTGGTTCACAGCAGCTCACCTTGGGGTCCTCAAGTGGAACTGCAAGAGTGTAACAAGTTAGGCTCTGATCTGACATGTTTTCAGATACTACAGTTGACCTTTGAACAACGTGGGGGTTAGGAGTTCGGAATCACCCCAGTTAAAACTCACATATAACTTTTGACTCCCCCAAAACATAACCAGTAGCCTATTGTTGGCTAGAAGCCTTATATATAACATAAACAGTCAATTAACACATTTTGTACATTATATGTATTATATACTATATTCTTACAGTAGTTAGCTAGAGAAGAGAAAATGTTAAGAAAATCATAAGGAAGAGAAAATATATTTGCTATTCATTAAGTAGAAGTAGATCTTCATAAAGGTCTTCATCTTTCTTCACGTTGAATAGGTGGAAGAGAAGGGATTAGTCTTGCTGTCTCAGGGTGGCAAAAGTGGAAGAAAATCCATATATAAGTGGACCCATGCAATTCAAACCCATATTGTTCAAGGGTCAACTGTATTCTGACTCAGAATAGCTTAAGACCCTCAGGTTCATAGAAAAATACCATCCTGATCTCTTTAGGGGTCAGTTGGCAATATTACCAGTACCTTAAAAAAAACTTCAGCAGAAAACTATAAAGTAGAATAGTCATTGCTTTTCATTCATGTTAAAAATTTTATGTGCTTACATATACTTATTATAAAGAAACCAACTTTGAAAGTAGTAGGAATTCTGACCACTAAGCCTGATCTAAAGTTTATTTTGAGGACCTCAAGTACAGAGTGGCACAGTGACAGGAGTGAAGGCTTTGACTTCAGACAAAAATGGTTTATCTTTGTCACTTAGTGAATTATATGGACAAAATACTAAACCTGTGTCTTCATCCATAAAGTAGACATTAGATATTAATCCTACAGGTGATATGAGGGTCTCGATCAGTAGTTAATCATAGAGCTGCTTTCTTAAAAGCCTTGAGTATTTGTTTAAAAGTTTTGGTATACTTGAAAGTCTTTGTAAAGTGCTAATTTTTTATCATCCTGAGTGACCTCTATTTCTCTGATTTCCAGTTATCAGTGGCATTCTCCCAAAACTATTAATATCTGTATTCTATGGAAAGATGCTTTAAATGCTATGATTAAATTGTGAGCAGTTCTTAATGAAGGATAAAACTGACCCTCAAAAAACAAAAACAAAAACTGACTGTCTGGTACCATAATTAGTTTAGAATTCAGTCGTAAATTATTTGCACCTTGAGAATCTATAAAATGAAAATATCCCAAGGAAGCCAAGTTGAGAGTAAGTACAGGCCTGAAGAGATGGGGAAAGGACTGTGTTTGCCATGAGTTGTTCAGGATGCAGCATGAACAAGCAAGTCTAAAAGACTGAGATGCTACATAGATCATTAACTCTTAACAAATCATATATAGCAAACTAAGGGAAAGTATATGTTTTCCTTTGAAATCTGAGACACCAAGAGCCTTAAATCACAAATAATCTACTGTAGCTATGGACAGGGTAGTCAAATTTATTTCAAAACAAAAGCTTTGTTGGGCTGCATCAAATGCAGGAGAAAAGGAATACTTAGGGGCATGGTTAAATCACCAGTGTGCATAACAGTGAGGTATGCCTCAAATAAGTCTTTAAAACTTTATAAACTGAACTATAACATACCCATGCAGTAATATTTTTCAGTGCTACTAAAGAAAAAAAATTAAAGCCTGCACTGGAAATTTACAGTATGGCAGAATTCTGTTATTCCTACCTTTTGACCCTAATGTACAGATTTTATGACAAGGTCTGTGTTAAAAATCTAAACATTTTCACAAGATTTTAAACATCACTGGGAAGCTGAATTTGGAGGAAACAAAATCAGATAAAAGTACAATGCCCGTGACAGCCAACATTATGTAACTGGGCTGTATGAGGTTGTTTAGAAGGCTAGGGTTAAAAAGATTGACAAAAAGATTTTTAAAAATTACCCCCCAAGTTGATGAGCTGATTTGAACGTAAGTACACCAGATACTACAGCAAGGGGATACACTGCAAAAAAGGTAGTCTATTTACAGAAGAGTGATTTAAAGACATTATGGTTTTCTTTACAAACATGTAGGAACAGGAATTGTCCACTTTTTAAAAACTCTACATTTCAACCTTCCACTATTATTACAATCCACTGAATCGCCTGTATCAAAGGCAGTTTTTGTTTTCTCCCATTTGACTTTCCAAATGAATTTCCATCATTTCTTCATCATCCATGGCCCTGGCTCTCCTGAAAAGTCTCAGGGCATAAGTCACAGGAGGGCAGGTTTTTGACCTGCAATTAAAAATAAAACTGCCAAAAACTAGAGATCCCACCCCTGCACCCAGTTCCCCTTCTCTCTGTGCAGTTCAGTCATCACTGTCCGACAGTGTCTCATACTGTGCTGAGAGCAGTGGGGCAGGCTCCCGCTCCCAGATCCTGTTCTGTTGGTGAGGAGCTGCTTGGTTCACAGCAGAGGGGGCACATGCAATCGGTGTTGGTGGCGTACTGCTGAGCATCCTCATAGTCAGAGGGTTATAAGGAAACTGAGTTGAGCCTGGCAAAAGAAAAATTATGTCATGAGCATACTTGCTGTTTCATCCAATCCAACTTTTTAAAGAATGGCACAGAACAGGATTATTCTACTAAAATGGTGACTATGAAAGCAAAATCCACAACAAATATCCCAATTTTGTTAAAAAAATAAGTCTGTCCCTTTTTAAAACTACCATGATCACAGTATTTACATTTTTTTTTTTTTTAGTTGGAGTCTCACTCTTGTCACCCAGGCTGTAGTGCAGTAGCATGCTCACAGCCACCGCTGCTTCAACCTGCTGGGCTTAGGTGATTTTTCTGCCTCACCCTTCCAAGTAGCTGGAACTACAGACACATGCCACCACACCCAGCTAGTTTTTGCGATTTATTGTAGAGCCAAGGTCTCACCAAGTTGCCCAGGCTGGTCTCAAAGGCCTGGCTCCCAAAGTGCTGGGATTACAGGCTGAGTCACCATGCCCAGCTACTTTTTTTTTTTTTTTTTTTTTTGTTGGAGTCTCACTCTGTCGCCCAGACTGGAGTGCAGTGGCCGCTCCCGGCCACCACAACCTCGACCTGCTGGGCTCCGGCGATCCTTCCGCCTCAGCCTTCCGAGTAGCCGGAATTACAGGCGTGCGCTACCACACCCAGCTGCTTTTTTGATTTATTGTAGAGATGAGGTCTCGCTGCCCAGGCGGGTCTCGAATCCGCGGGCTCAGGCAATCCACTCACCTCAGCCTCCCAAAGGCGCGGGATTACAGGCTGAGCCACCGAGCCCGGCCCAGCTACTTTTTTACATTAAAAAAAAAAAGTTTACAAGAAGGCACAAAGTGGAAAACATTAATAAATATCCTAGAGCATTGTTTTTCATTGGTTTATATAGATGTGGTGACAGATAGTAGTCTTTTAAAGTATTCTTCCCAGTTCTGACTTTGATTTGTTAGTTTTCCCTAAGAACTTCCTCTAGGAATATCTGTATGAAAGGTAAAAGGACAGTTCACCAAAAAAACTGAAATCAGTTATTTGCTTTGCAAATAGTTTAAGTGTTGGCTATCAGCATAAAACAAGAGAACGGATGATATTCTTTCATAGCTCTAACATTGTTTATAGTAATCAGGCCTTGCATTCCAAATATTTTTGAGGTTATATATGCATTCAATTTCTATTCTGGAAAGTAAAACCTATTAATGACACAGAACTGGAAACTTAGTTTTCCAAATTGTAAAATCTGAAGAAGTAATAATCAGGGCATTGCTATAAATTGCTTCGTCCCGTTTTCTAGCATTTTCTCATAGTCTAAGCCAGACTCATTACCTGTTGAAGAGGGTCTGTCTTCCCAGGCCCATCCTGGTGTCTGCCTATGGTAATCCCCTTCTGAATGTACAGAGGACACTGAAGAGGGCCGTTCAGTTCCTAAGTAGCCTTGCCCAGGGATAGGAGATTTAGATTTCCTACTGTTTGACTTGCTGATCAACTTTGGTTTGCAAACTCCTCCTAAAGGTGAAATTCAAGTTAAAATTTTTAATTAGTAATACCTAATATTTAAGTTCTCAATTTAAAATCTACCAAAACACTGATGATATAATTCTAAGTAAAACAAGCAGAATGGTAGCATAAAGACTCCAGATCTTGGTACACAATGAAATAAAAAAAATACTACAGGCATACCACGGAGATATTGCAGGCTGGTTTCTGACCACTACAACGAAGTGAATATCACAATAAAGTGAGTCAGAATTTTTTTGGTTTCCCAGTGCATATAAAAGTTAGGGTTAACTATATACTGTACTCTATTAAATGTGTAACAGCATTATGTCTAATAAGAATAATATATACATACTTAAATTTAAAAAATATTTTGTTGCCAAAAAAGTATCAAATGCTAATGATCTGCTAAGCCTTCATGAGTCATATCATTTTGCTGATGGAGGGGTCTTGCCTTGATGTTGATGGCTACTTACTGATCAGTGTGGTGGCTGCTGAAGGTTGCAGAGACTGGCAATTTTTAAGACAAAAATGAAGTTTGCTGCATGGATTGCCTCGTCAGTTCATGAAAAACTTCTGTAGCATGTAATGCTGTTTAAGAGCATTTTATCCACAGTAGAACTTCTTTGAAATTGGAGTTGATTCTCTCAAACTCTGCCATTGCTTTATAAATGAAGTTTAGGTAATATTCTAAATCTTTTGTTGTCATTTCAACAATGTTCACAGCACTTTACCAGGAGCAGATTCTGTCTCAAGATACCACTTTCTCTGCTTGTCCCTAACAAGCAAATCCTCACGTTTCAAGTTTGATCATGAGATTGCAGCAATTTAGTCACATCTTCAGGCTTCACTTCTAATTCTAGTTCTCTTGCTATTCCTACCACATCTACAGTGACTTCCTCCACTACTGTCTTGATATCTCAAAGTTATCTATGAGGGCTGGAATCAACATCTTTCAAACTCCTGTTAATATCAGTATTTTGACTTCCTCTCATGAATGTTCTTTAAAGCATGTAAAATGGCAAATATTTTCCAGAAGGTTTTCTATTTACTCTGTCCAGATTCAGTAGAGAAATTGCTATCTATGGCAGCTGTAGCCTTACAAAATATTTTTTTCTGTTTGTTTTTTGAGTTGGAGTCACTCTGTCACCCAGGTTGGAGTGCAGTGGCAAGCTCACGGCCACCTCAGCATTGACCTGCTGGGCTCCAGGGATCCTTCCGCCTTAGCCTTCCAAGTAGCCAGAACTACAGACACAGGTTACCACGCCCAGCTAATTTTTGATTTATTGTAGAGACGAGATCTCGCCAAGTTGCCCGGACTGGTCTTGAACCTGCGGGCTCAGACAATCCACTTGCCTGAGCTTCCCAAAGTGCTGGCATTATAGGCTGAGCCACCGAGCCTGGCCAAAATGTTTCTTAAATAATAAGACTTGAAAATAGAAATTATTCCTTGATCCATGGGATGCTGCAGAATTCATGTTGCAGGCATGAAAACAACATTCATCTCCTTGCACATCTTCGTCACATCTCTTGGGTGACTAGGTACACTGTCAATGTGCAATATTTTGATAGTAATTTTTTTTTTAAATGAGCAGTAGGTCTTCACAGTGAGTTAAGATAGTAAGTTGTGCTATAAACAGATGTGTGTCATCCAGGCTTTGCTGTTCCACTAACAGAGCACAAGAAAAGTAGATTTATGATAATTCTTAGGGGCCCTAGAATTTTCAAAATGGTAAATGAACACTGCTTTCAACTATAAGTCGCCTGCTGCATTAGCCCTTAACAAGAGAGTTAGCCTGTCCTTAGAAGCTTTGCAGCCAGGCAATATTGTCTCTGTAACCATGAAAGTTCTTCCAACAGAAGGCTGTTTTGTCCACATGGAAAATCTACTGTTTAGTGTAGCCACTTTCATCAGTGATCTTACCGAAATCCTCTGGATCACTTGCTGCAGCTTCTATATCAGCACTTGCTGTTTTACCTTGTACTTTTTTTTTTCCTTTTGAGTTGGAGTCTCTCACTCTGTCGCCCAGGCTGGACTACAGTGGCACACTCATGGCCACCCCAGCCTCGACCTGCTTGGCTCAGGTGATCCTTCCACCTTAGCCTTTCAAGTAGCTGAAACTACAGGCACGTGCCACTACGCCTGGCTAATTTTTTAATTTACTGTAGGGATGAGGTCTCACCACGTTGCCCAGGCTGGTCTCGAACCTGTGGGCTCAGGCAATTCTCTCACCTCTGCCTCCCAAAATGCTGAGATCATAGGCATGAGCCACCATGCCTGGCCTTACCTTGTACTTTTATGTTATGGAAATGGCTTATTTTCTTAAACATCATGAACTAACCGCTGCTAGCTTCCAACTTTTCTTCTGTAGCTTCCTTACTTCTCTCAACCTTGGATTAGGATTCGGTTTTGGCTTAAGGGAATGTTATGGCTGGTTTGATCTTCCACCCAGACCACTAAAACTTCATCACCAAAAAGGCTGTCTCACTTTCTTTACATATGTGTTCACTGTAATAGCACTTTTAATTTCGTTCAAAAAGTTTTCTTATGCATTCACAATTTGGCTAATTATTTGGCACAAGACATCTAGTTTCAGCCTATCTTGGCTTTGAAATGCCTTCTTCACTAGGCTTAATCATTTCTAGCTTTTGATTTCAAGTGAAAGACCTGAGACTCTTCCTTTCACTTGAACACACAGAGGCAACTGTAGGGTTGTTAACTGGCCTAATTTCAATATTGTTGTATCTTAGGAAATAGGAAGGCCTGAGAAGATTGAGAGAGACGGGGAACAGCAAGTTGGTGGAGCAGTCAGAACACACATAACATTTATGGGTTAAGTTTGCCACCTTATATGGATGTGGTTTGTGTTGCCCCCAAACAATGACAATAGTAATATCGAAGATCACTGCTCACAGATCACCGTAATAGAGACAATAATAATGAAAAGGTAGAAATGTTGTGAGAATTACCAAACTATGACAGAGGCATGAAATAAGCACATTATTGGAAAAATGGTGCTGACAGACTTGCTCAATTCAGGGTTCCCGTAAGCCTTCAATTTGTTAAAACAAAAACAAAAAAACAGTATCGGCAAAGTGCAATGAGGTGTGCTTGTATTTAAAAGAAAGCCAGAATTTCTCTTGTAGCAACCAAAACAAAAGAAGGGTACGACCTCAATGCTATAAACATGTGGTAACCAAGGAACTACACATTCTAAAACTTAAAACTTCTTTACTGGCCTTGGAGTATAAAAACGTGCCAAAGAAATAAGGTAGGGTTATAAAAATCTTAAGTCCTCGCTAATTGCCAAATCCTCTTTCCAACCGGAGTTAACGTAACACACAAAGAAATAATATGTAAGGGAAAACTTGTAGAACAGAAGCCCTGTCATGCCACTACAGGATCTCAGCAGAGGCTCAGCAAGTTTTGGTGGTCATTTCTATTCTTCCAAACTCTGGATGATGAACTCAGCAGAAATTCACAGAAGTCGAATACCTGTAACTGAGTGCTAGAATATAACATTAAAAAGATCTCAGGCTGGGTGAGGTGGCTCACGCCTATAATCTCAGCACTTTGGGAGACAGAGGCAATAGGATTGCCAGAGCTCAGAGGTTTGAGACCAGCCTGAGCAACATAGCAAGACCTCATCTCTACAATAAATCAAAAAATTAGCCAGGCATGGTGGCACAAACTTGTAGTTCCAGCTACTCGGAAGGCTGAGGCAGAAGGATCACCTGAGCCCAGCAGGTCGAGGCTGCGGTGGCCATGAGCGTGCCACTGCACTCTGGCCTGGATGAGAGTGAGACTTCAACTCAAAAAAAAAAAAAAAAAAAAGCCGATTAGCGGCTCAGCCTGTAATCCCGCGCCTTTGGGAGGCTGAGGTGAGTGGATTGCCTGAGCCCGCAGTTTCGAGACCCGCCTGGGCAGTGAGACCTCATCTCTA
>NW_007249852.1:803205-850019 GCF_000164805.1 Carlito syrichta
CCAGTCTGGGCGACAGAGTGAGACTCCAACTCAAAAAAAAAAAAAAAAAGATCTCAAAAGAGATCAGAGCCCAGGTCACCAGCAAAATTTTTCCTCAGCCCCAGCGGAACAATTTTGCTGTACCCCAAATTCCTATATAACTATTATAATTGTAATTGCTTAATAGTTAGCATTGCTATAACCAAAGTCAATAAAAATTGGAAGAGCAGAAAGAGGAAAATGATGCTCATTTTTCAGAGCAGGAAGTAAACTGGCATCTTAATATATGTGTAGGTTAAAAAAAAAAACCTCTAATCCTTTTCTTAACCATAATGAGGTGTTTTGCTTGAAGATAACAGGAAAATAACCTAAACTAAAATATTGCTGATCTTCAGGAAATTTTTTTAAGCATAAGAGATGTTAGTTCTCAAAAGATTAAAGAAATTAAAGAAAAGGCTATAATTTTAGAAGCTTAGAACCTTTATGGTTTTTTCTGTGCTTGGTTTTAACAAAATGTATAAAATGATCTTATTCTTAATACCTCTTTTTATCTGTATATGCAGAGACATATCTGGAACGATTCTTATCAAATAGTAACACTAGCATTCTGGATGATCTGAAGGATTTCTTCCCCTTCCTTTGCTCTACTCTTTTCTGTGGCTTATACGTCTTTCATACCAAGCCTATAATTTTATTACAATAGAAAGTCACTTTTGGCCCAGGAATTTGGGAGGCCGAGGTGAGTGGATTGCCTGAGCCCGTGGGTTCGAGACCCACCTGGGCAACTTGGCAAGACCTCATCTCTACAATAAATCGAAAATTAGCCAGGTGGTACACCTGTAGTTCCAGCTACTTGGAAGGATCACCGGAGCCCAGCAGGTCGAGGCTGCGGTGGCCGGGAGCGGCCACTGCACTCCAGTCTGGGTGACAGAGTGAGACTCCAACTCAAAAAAAAAACAACAAAGTCACTTTTATTAAAAATAAAATATAATACTGTATTTGTGTTTTAGTTACAATATATGTGTACAGATAAGGACTAGATGCAAACAAATACAAGAAAACTGACATGCCAGGAAGGTAGCATTCGGGGTAAAAGCATTCTTCCTTTTAAAAATTTCTGTTCTATGTTACTATCATGTCTGGGCAGGTTTTTAAAAAAAAAAAAAAAAAAAAAAAGTAACAAACCCTCAGAGGTGAACTGAGCACATAAAGACATAAATGAAATCTCTTAGTGACAAAACACAGTTTGGGAAATATATTGGCTTTTCCTAGGGAAAAGCGGCAGAAGACCATTAAAATGAAAACATTACCTGAATGAGGCGATGGGTCCCCTTCCTCTCTCCGTGTCTCACCACTGGTCACAACAGAGGTGTTGGCAGTACCAGGCACTACTGCCACAGGTTGGGACATGACAACTCCATGATCCTCAACTTTGTCATCAAAGCTTCCCATGAGAGCCTTCCTGATAATGTCTTCTAGACCAAGATTACTGGCAGGATCAGCAAAAGAATGGCCTCTAGAGCTAACTGAGCCTGAAAGAAAATCAAAAGCATTTCTACGTATTTCTGAAATGCAGATCAGGAAACAGACATGAACAGACTACAGCTCTTCAGCCCACTGAATACACAGTAGTTGCCTAGAACACTACTGAGAGCCCACAAAGAGGCCATCTCAATCCACAAAAGATAACGCAGGGGAATCTGCTTCCCAGTTAATGAACAACTCAATTAACAGTTACCTTTTTGCAGTACCCTAGTTTCTACACTGTTCTTTAATGGTTTTGATTATCTTTTCAATAAGTATTTACTGAATCTCAATTTCCTTCTATGCTCCTGATTAAATCTTCCCTTACTAAATTATTTATTCATTTTTGCACATTGGAGCAGTCATTTCCCTGGTATACAGTTAGTACTCAGTACATATTTGTTGGACTGACTGCAAGTATACCAATTTTATATTGGTAAATAATGTTTTTTGAATCTTACCTGATGTAGTAACTGCCGGCAGATTAAAGATCTCAGTTCCTGGTTGAGCAGCTGCTACATTTAAACAAACATTAAAGTTAATTAAGATGTGACAATCATGTACATCAACATAAAAAAAAAATCCTATAATAAAATTATACTTTTTATTTCCATGATGTTAACCTTTATTTCTCACCCATTAAGTGAAAATAAAATGAAAAAAAAATTCCTGAAATAAAAAAGGAAATCAGGAAATAAATCAGGTAAGGTAGGAAAATAAAACCAGAAACAATAAGCTGGGTGCTATACTACACACTACTAATCCCAGCCAAGGTGGAAGGCCCAGGCTGGGCAACATAGCCTAAAGAAGATCCACCTTCTTTTTAAAAAAAAAAGCACTATAACCCGGAAAAGGAAAAGAAACTTTCCACTGCTGGAGAAAAACAAATAGGAAAACACTGCTCTCAGAACAGCAATCCAGGCTTCTTAGCAAAGAAGAAACCTTGAATTCTAAGATGACTCCTGCAAATACAAATAGTTATTAAGGCAGCATGAGATTTCATCTAGGGCAAAACTACCTCAATGAACAATGTGAAAATGATTGTGTGTTTCCCTACCATGGCTAACTGAAAACTCAGGATATTCCCTGCATAAGATAAAAGACTCTGTCTGTTGATTATTTTCATTCCTGCTGAGTATACAATTTGTAATTTGTGCAGTTTGAATGATAACAACAGATATCTGGGAACCACCTATAAGGTACTGTGCTAGAAGAGAAGAACTTAGGGATGTAAATGGTGTTTCCATCACTGTTTCTAACCTGATGCTGATAATATTAAAGAAAAAAGGGGGCTGGGCGCAGTGGCTCAAACCCATAATTCCAGCACTTTGGGAGGCCAAGGTGAAAAGACTGCCTGAGTCCACGGGCTCAAGACCAGCCTGGGCAACATGGTGAGACCTCGTCTCTAAAGTAAATTAAAAAATTAGCTGGGTGTGGTAGCGTGCACTTGTAGTTCCAGCTACTTGGAAGGCTGAGGTGGAAGGTTCGCTGGAGCCCAGCAGGTTGACTCTGGCGTCGCCGTGAGTGTGCCACTGTACTCCAGCCTGGGTAAGGGAGTGAGACTCCAACTCAAAAAGAAAAATAAAAAGCAGGATGCAAGTGTGTGACTAAATGAATGATGTCCCAAAGCATGTGGAATTTTGAATTAGGCTGCAGAAGAATGGACTCTTACTCTAGGAATGAGAGCCATCTGTGAAGCAGGAAGAATACATGGGCCTAGAAACTCACTTTGTTGATCAGAGAGGCTTTAAACTGACAAGAAGAAGAGAAAAATCTCCAGGAAGAACTATAAAACAATGACTGTGGAGGACAGTCTTCTTACTTATGGGACAGGTAACATGCTAAATAAACTGAACCTGAAATAATAAACCTTCAAAGTTATCACAAAGTCATTCACTCATTTATTTGGTTGACAGATATTTAATCAAGTAGTTATTAGGCTGAAATATAGTAAAATTATCTTCTTATTGATAATAGTTAGATGAAAATTTCATATAGTTAGCTAGTGATAATTAAATACTGTACTCAGTGTTCCTCTCCTTTGCTTATGGAGTTGACAGTGGTACTTTCTGAGGCCATACAAATCAGAATCACTTGGATAGCTTACTAAAAATGCAAATCTACATTCCTGGGAACTCCCAGTTCATCTATTTAATAAACACTCTGGGTAACTGTTACATATTAAAGTCTGAGGACCCCTGGTTTAAAACAGAGAGGCAAACTGTTAAGAGACAACATAGTAATTGCTCAGAAATGAGGGAAAGGGAAGGTAGTAGATGTGTGAGGGCCACCGATCACTGAGAAGGCAGACTTGACAGGAGGAGGTAACTACTATCAGAGGCAACAGGAGGATGGTGGCCAGACAGTAATGGGACAAGTGAAGAGAACTGGTAGGGAAGAAGGAGGAACTTTTTGTGTGGGGAGGTAGGATGTAAGTTTGGTTTTATATTTAATAAGCCAGTAAGACATTCAAGAAGGAATGAGGTCTGCAAAGATACATAAGTAGAGCTTAGGAGAAAATGCTGGACTCCAGATACAAATTTGGGAGTTTTTAGCATAGTAATTTAAACCCCGAGTGGACAATCAAGGGTTAGGCAAAGGAGGCTGAGCTTGTAATGAGACAGAAATGGCCAAAAAAGTAGAGGAAAAACAAAAAAACAGGAGAACACAGCATCTGAAATCCAGAAGAGAATATTTCTGGAGAAGGCAAGTGGCTCACTATGTCAAAAGCTGCAAAGAGATCAAATAAAGTAAACTGGCCAGGTGCGGTGGCTCAAGCCTATAATCCCAGCACTTTGGGATGCCAAAGTGAGAGGATTGCCTGAGCCCAGGAGTTCGAGACCAGCCTGGTCAACTTGGCAAGACCTCATCTCTACAATAAATTTAAAAAATCAGCCAAGTGTGGTGGTTTGTGCCTGTAGTTCCAGCTAGTTGGAAGGCTGAGGCAGAAGGACTGCCTGAGCCCAGCAGGTCAAGGCTGCAGTAGCCATTAGCATGCCACTGCACTCCAGCCTGGGAAACAATGAGACTCCAACTCAAAAATAAAATAAAAATTTTTTTTAAAAAGTTTTAAAACAAAGTTTATTAGTGAGATGAGAAGGAAAAAGGAAGAGTCATGGCAGAAAGACCTGCCATGGGCAAGCTTCTCAAAAAGTAAGTTTTAAAACATTATTTAAGTCATTGATATCCTTGGGAACACTGAGTGAAGTGAAGCTGTCTGGGTTGCTGACGGCTTTGATATCTCAGTTTTACTTCCCAGTGAGAGCTAAATGTGCCCTAGGGTCCCCACAGCCCACTGATTCTTTAATATAAATTACCCTTTCCACAATCAAAAATAGTTCTTGCAATTAAAAAGAATCCCACACTCTAAAGCAATTTTGCTAGTACTTGGCTTAAAACATTAACACACTTTATCTTCTATTAAAGTTAGGTACTTGTTTCATCATACATTTTCAGAGTAGAGACCATCCATCACACTAAAATACCCAACATAGGACTCTGTGCTCAATAAATGATTGTTGAATCAATGAATGAGAGTGCTACTGCCCAAAGACAATGTAAAACAGTAGGTAAAAGAGGAAACTATAAAGTAAGCTTCTTCAACGCATACATGGCATCTCCTGTCAAGAATTTCCACTACACGGGCAAGACAAAGACTAGAGAGAATGAGTGCAAAGTACTCAAAGGTGAAATGACTCTCAATTACTGGCTGCTGTAAGATCTGTGGGTCTCCATGCTTGGAAAAACTCATCTCTGGGTTATGAAACACAGCACCATATTTTTGTTGGTGACATTTAAGGAGCTATAAATAACAGATGAAATCTGAAACTGGAGACAAAATTTTAACAAAATTATTTTTTTTGAGTTGGAGTCTCACTCTGGCGCCCAGACTGGAGTGCAGTGGCCGCTCCCTGGCCACCGCAGCCTCGACCTGCCGGGCTCCGGCAATCCTTCAGCCTCAGTCTTCCAAGTAGCTGGAATTACAGGCATACACTACATGCCCGGCTGATTTTTTTATTTATTGTAGAGATGAGGTCTCAAACCCGCAGGCTCAGGCAATCCACTCACCTCAGCCTCCCAAAGGCGCGGGGTTACAGGCTGAACCACCGAGCCTGGCCAACAAAATTTTTTAATAAGAAAGGCTATCTATAAGCCCTACAGCAATTCCTGTCAGCATCCTGTCTTTCAGATTTTTTTTTTAGTAACTTAGAGCTAGAATAAGTTCACAAGTGACACTGGCTTATCTTTTTTTCTCTCTGATGTTCAACATTTATCAGTCACAAAGGGGCTCAGATCCAAACACATGTCCACCTGCCAATTTATAGAACATAGCCCACAATTTCTTTTGACAGGGTCAGAAGACTAGTAGATGGTAGATCACAGAAATAAAGCAGATCATAATGTACCCAGAGTCTTTCGCTGAGGAAAAGACAGATAAGACTAGGGGATCACGGTACAAGTGAGTGTGCTGGATAACAAAGTTATGAGGAGTTTCTGATTAATACATGCATATCAACCCAAAGGAAAGGTTCTGCCACAGAGCTTAATCTAATGTTATTTACCCACAATCTGATTAAGATGCTATGAGTATGGAACTATCAGAAGCCAGTTAGTCCATCATTAGAAACATGGACTCGAGTTGGAATGCCTGGGTTTGAACTGTATTCCTATTGCTTACTAGATATATAACTTACTCCAGTTGTTAAAACGCTCTGATTCTCAGTTTCCTCATCTACAAAATAGAGATAATTATAATATAAAACCTCTAGAGTTGTTATAAGGATTAAGTAAGATTCTATCTATACATGCTTAGCAGAGAGTCTAATATACAGCAAGTGCTAGATAACCTTTGCTAAATTATTATTGTTATATTTTTAAACAGTGAGATTATCAGAGTTGTATATGAATGCTGAATGACTCAACTGAAATCCAGAAAACCAGTGGTAGGGCAGAAAAAGTAGCTGGAGCAAGCACAGACTTTCTTGCCCTATTCTTGAAACTAACATTTGCAAAAGTAGGACAAGGGAGAGGTGTGGGTTAAGAATATCAAGAGACCTTGACATCTATATTCATATTAATAACACTGTAACTTAACAGTATATATAAGTTTTGTCAAAAAAAAAAACTAATATAATCTTAGGCTGCCTAAAAAAGATGCATTTAGCATATATCAATTCACACTTCTATATTTTTTATTACTCAGAACATACTGAAAGGCTAGGCTAAAGAAAATATTTTTGGTAGAAGACAATTAAGATGGTAGGGTACTCAGAACAAGGACATGTGATGAACTGATGAAATGGGATATAGTGGTGAAAAGACTTGTGACGATGACCCAGTAATCCATTCTGGGAATATCCCCAGAGGAACTCAAATCATTCTACAAAAAAGATATCTGCACACTCATGTTTACTGCAGCACTATTCACAATAGAAAAACATGGAACCAACTGTGCTGCCCATTGAAACTGAACTTGATTAAAAAAAGGGGGGGTACATATACACAATGGAATATCACAGACATAAAGACTACGCAGCAATGTCGATGGATTTGGAGTCTGTCATACTCAGTGATCTATCACAGAAACAAAGAATTGAGTACCACATGTTCTCACTCATAAGTGAACCCTGAACACTTATCATAATACTACAAGAAAGGGACTAGCAGTAGTGGGACACTGCTGGGGGTGGGGTGGGGGGGCAGGCATAAAAATCAGTAAGGGTACCTGATCCTAATCAAGGTGAAATGAAGGCTAATGGGACGCCCAAACTTCACCTGTACCTAGACCACTTATGTACCCAATCCTGATGTGTATCCACATCTTTAAAATAAAAAAAAAAGACTTATAAAGGACCTAATTTATAAAGGACCTCTCTTCAAATATCTGAGGGGATATAATGTGGAGATGGTCCAAATGGCTAAAACTAAGAAAAAAACCCCCACAACACTATGGAGAATTAATTCAGCCCCCTGTAAGAAAAAAGTATTCTAGACACAGCGTTTGTTCAAAGAGAAACTGGATAGTTTCAGAAAGGAATGAGTTCCTGCTCCCTAACTAGGAACTTTTCATGATCTGGCAGACATTTGAGAAGAAACTTTTAGGATCAGATGTGTTGGACAGATGCTCATTAAGAGCCTTCAAACTCAAGGATTACAGTAGAGGAAACATTGGAGATATTATAATTAATGCATGTTTTATTTGGGGTTCATGAAAGAAATCCCACTTACCCATATCAGAGTCACCTCCACCAGAAGAGTTCAACTTACGAAAAATCTCCTGTTTCTTTGATTTAACCATGGGTGATGTGTTTTCAAGCTTGGTGAAGAATGAAGGCAAGTAGCTTATACTCCCTGGTGAGCGGGAATCATTCCTGTTAGGAATATAATCAAGTCTATTATAATTATGTACTCCTAATCCTGGGGATATTTCTATCAGTAATATTATTCAAAGAGTGCTTCAAAAGCTACTGCCTCCCCATCCTGTGTTTGTGATTACAACTCTAAAAAACAATGTGATTATAAACCACTTAGTACATCATTTGAGGACAAAGTCAAATACTTTAGCTCACAAACAAAATCATAAAAATAGGATTAGAATCGAGACAACTTGGAGAATAAATTCTTAAGAAGGAATGAACAAAAAAAGAAGAATATTAATGGAAACAGCTTATCATGATGCTCTCTGCTTAACAGCACAAACGTTGATCTATTTATGATTACCACATAAATCGGTAACTATTTTACTAGCAGAATTCCTTTCAAGTACACTAATAGCACATTTGCCTATAAAATAGCAAGAGCTTGTACCTAAGCAATCAGCAACTGGACTTGAACAGAATAGCTGTATATGAATAAAACTGCTTACTTGTTCAAGCCACCTAAAAGATGAGTGGAGTTTAATGTAATGGGTTTTGTGTTTTATTGGCAGCTTCCTCTACTAACACATTTTTAAAAACAGGTTTCTCCTAACAGCTTGAGACCACAGCAAGGATCTAGCTAGAATCAGAGATTATAATAGAGAACACAAGGTTATTGACAACAAACCTGGCCATGTGGATTCAGTCATCATTGAAACACAACAACACTTACTGTAAGATAATTAAGACAACACTTACCATAAGATAACACTTACAAAAAAGATAATTAAGGTGATAGAAAAAAGACTAATACATGGTTCCTATACTCTAAAAACTCAGGGGAAAACATGTAAAAGTGTAATTAAATTGAACATCGTTCTTGTTCCAAAAATGGATTTTCTTCCTCATTACATTGAAAAGTACCAACATTTGTTTGGTTGCCTAGGAATATATACAATAAACAGCAACACACTGTAAGAAATGCACTAAGCAGCTTGGAGTTAGAAAGAACTAGACTCTTTCCCCCTTACTATCAGTATGACCAAGGGCAAATCATGTATTACCTCTCATAGCATCAGGGTAGGGTATTCTATACTAATAAAACATCATAAGTATGCACAGAAAGGAATTCAGGGACCATAAACTACTTGATACGGACAGAGAATAAAGTGTCAAGAAATGAAATTAGATGAGCAGCATAAGCCTGAAAATAAGGGTACTCAAATGCCATGCTAATTATTTAGTATTTAATTCTGTATGACTTTTAGAGAAATCACTCTGGTGGTGGCAAGAAGACTGACTGAAAAGGGGACTAAAATTAAAGGCATCTAATCCAAGCTAGGTGTAGTGGCTCATGCATGCCTATAATCCCAGCAATTTGGGGGGCTGAGGTAGAAGGCTCACTTGAGCCCAAGAGTTCAAGACAAGCCTGGGCAACATAGTGAAACCCCCACCTCTGAAAAACAAAAAGGTTAGCTGGGTGTAGTGGTTGTGCCTGTAATCCCAGTCACTCAGGAGCTTGAGGCAGAAGAATCACTTGAACCCAAAAGTTTAAGGCTACAGTAAGCTATGATTGCACCACTGAACTCTAGCCTGGGTGACATCAAGACTCAGTCTCAAAAAAAAAATCTAATAATTCATAGGATGGGGTCAGAGTTAGAAACAAATAAGATAAAATCCATAGGTGATCCATAATGCTTGGTACATGGTAAGCACTCAAATGTTGGCCAAATCAATGGGTGACCATCTCCTCCAGACAAACAAAGTTTTTAAAAAAGATCTTGAAGGACTTAATTCCAGAAGTATAATGAACAAATATTTAATTTATTTAAATATTTTTTTAAAAGCTAAAATCCACTAGCATTGAATTACTAGGAAAACAGACTAAACAATGAAGAGTCCCCCTCTTGCGCGCGCCTGTAGTTCCAGCTAATTGGAAGGCTGAGGCGGAAGGATCGCCAGAGCCCAGCAGGTCGAGGCTGCAGTGGCCGGGAGCGGCCACTGCACTCCAGTCTAGGTGACAGAGTGAGAATCCAACTAAAAAAAAAAAAAAAAGTCCCCTCTTGACATATAAGCCAAAATTGCCATAAAGCCAAAAAAAGAAAAAAGGCATCAACTTAAAGAAATCTTTAAGGCAAGACTCCCTGAAACCCCCAACACCCCTGGTTGAATAGAAGCTGTTGATAGGAAGTGCACATTCTCCTCACCTCTGCTCTGCAGGCTCTGTTCCCCTCTGAGACAAGAGCAGCATGGTGTCCTGTTTCTCGTGCACAACTGGAACCTGGGGTGGGGAGATGGGCTCATAGGGCTCCGAAGAGACGTGACTCCTCTCTGGGGATTTTCCAGGCCTACTACTGTAACATGTAAAATATTAGATTGTGCTTCAAAGGTTCACTAAGGTCCTAAACAGAAAATGGTTAACTCATGACTTCATTCAGGAGAAGAAATAAAATTTCCCAAATTCTATGAGTACTGGGTATTCACTATACATCTAGTTATTAAAAAAATTAGTCTGTTACTGCCACTTTATCCATGCATCCCCAGTAGACTCAAGATCACATCACCAGACAGTGCCACCAGACCAGCAACAGTGGCAGAAGCTCCATCCCAAGGCTCTGCATGTCCTTCAATCTCATATTCTATCCTATCCCTGGCCACGAACCCTCAAGGGTTTTACTGCCTATTTTGAGTCATGACTTAATAGGTCTTTCCTCATTAACTTAAAGGACTTCAATTTTAAAGAGGTTTGTCAAGTAAGTCAACATCAGCTCCTTATATCATTTTAGGGCTGAGAAGTTCTCTGCAATTTAGTATTTTTCCACCAAATACTATGTTGTTAAGGATAATGGGAAATGAACACACTGTTTATACTAAAAAAGTTTTTCTGACTTAGTGATTTCGCATATTAAGAGCCACCTGTGACTTTTAATATCTGCATTTATTACTATTACACTTAAGCATAATAATATATATTAGTTATTTCCTGTCCCAATCACCCTATCCAATTCTTAGAGGTAGCCATTTTATGACCATTTTTTAAGTTATTTTGGTCTTTATCTCCAAAACTCTAAATCATCTTTCACATTTACTTCTTGATTTATCAAACTTGAAACAGTATCTGTCAATTCTCTTCCATGAAAAGGTAAAGAACTGATTTACCTTCTCTATGTTGCTGCTCATTTTATTTTAATATTTAGATTGTCTGTTTTAATTTTACATAACGTTCTTCAAGCTTTTATATTTTCTTTTAAAAAATAAATTAGCAGCCGGGCTCGGTGGCTCAGCCTGTAATCCCGTGCCTTTGGGAGGCTGAAGTGAGTGGATTGCCTGAGCCCGCGGGTTCGAGACCCGCCTGGGCAGCAAGACCTCATCTCTACAATAAATCAAAAAATCAGCCGGGCGTGGTGGCGCATGCCTGTAATTCCGGCTACTTGGAAGGCTGAGGCGGAAGGATCACCGGAGCCCAGCAGGTCCAGGCTGTGGTGGCCGGGAGCGGCCACTGCACTCCAGTCTGGGCGACAGAGTGAGACTCCAAACTCAAAAAAAAAAAAAAAATAGCATACATACCCTTACTTTTTACCACTCTCCCCTGTGCACCCTCCAAATCCCAAAATCTGTCAACCATTTTTATATGACTTATAGTATTTACATCCTGTTCTAGAACTGCAGAAAAACTCTGTGTTTTGTTTATAGAACAAACATCAGCTGATGTTATTTTATAACACTATGGATTATGTGAACAATTTAAACTAAAAAATACAGGTAATTTTACTAAGGCCAATAAAAGAAATTTAACATTCTTCATTCAAATGCACAGGTGTAGTGAAGTAAAAATTGTAAGTGAAAAGTCTATAGGATTACCTTTTCATTAATTGCTCAAAATCTGTTACACAGTACTTTACATTAGGAATGGATCACAACTTTGCTATACAGCTTTCTGTGTTTCTTTGATAATTACATTGTATTTTTTTATTGGTTAAAAGAGAATGAATGTGTTTTCATCATAACCTCAAGACTATCCAACTTCTTCAAATGACTATGTCTGAGATCTGCTTCAAAAAATCCAATTTGGAGGTGGGACAACCAGGGATAAACACGAATTAAAACTGGTCATACGCTGACGATGACCAGAAATGGGTGAAGAATACCTGATGGTTTCTTATACTGGTCTGTTTTTTTTTATTATGCTTGAAAACTTCCACAATAAAGTGTTTTTTAAAAAGAAGATCATTCAGCTTCTTAGATATATTCTTCGTCTTTCTGTTCTTTGCTTACTTTGAGGGATTGGTAGGTGGACTGGAGAATCACTTCTATTGCCAATTTATATTTTTCATGCTCTTGAGTTACAATTTCCACAACTCTAATTCATCCATTCTGCATGTCTTCTAGGTATTTGCCAGAATTTTTGATCTGCTAATATCCCAGGCTGTTCTCATAATTCTTATGGTGTAATTCCCTTTGAATTACTTAATTATAATTTAACATGTGCTAACGCTTAGCACTTTGTATCAAAAATTTTGTGTCCACTTTTTGTTTTTAATTCAAACACAGAACATCAGGTAAAAAGATATGCTCTTTACCAGATAGCCCTGTCATATAAAGTGTTTCCTCCTGTGATGCCTCTATTTACCTCTCTTTCCTTTATTTCATGTCACCTTCTTAAACATCTATTGCTGCTAACCCAATAAAAACCATTGAGAGAGATAAACATTAAGAGAGGTATTATTCAGAAGGACCAATCAAGTGTCCCCAGCTACTACCAAACTACACATTTTTCATCACTGCCTTTGCAAACCAACAAACAGAACATAATCATCAACTTTTGAATATATATTAAAAAGACATAGTACCAAATGCCCAGACAGCGGACATTCCAAGAATAATATAGAGGAAAAGTCCTTATTTACCACTTTCCAGGAAATAAAGGCAAATAAACTTTAGGTGCATGAGCAACAAATTCTCTGTTTTTAGATATATTCAATTTGTTTTGCTATTGAGAAATTCACATATGATTTGAAATAAAGAACATACCAGCCGGGCTCAGTGTCTCAGCCTGTAATCCCAGCGCTTTGGAAGGCTGAGGTGAGTGGATTGCCTGAGCCCGCGGGTTCAACACCCGCCTGGGCAACTTGGCGAGATCTCATCTCTACAATAAGTCAAAAATTAGCCAGGCGTGGTAGTGCGCGCCTGTAGCTCCAGCTACTTGGAAGGCTGAGGCGGAAGAATCGCCGGAACCCAGCAGGTCGAGGCTGCAGTGGCCGGGAGTGGCCACTGCACTCCAGTCTAGGTGACAGAGTGAGACTCCAACTCAAAAAAAATAGAACATACCTTCCCCTGGATTTGTCCACAAGATTTTCTGGAGAGACTCTTGAACCTGGTCTTTGATGATGGACAGACTGAGGCTGGGATTCTGGGCTATAACGGTTTGATGTTTTAGTCCTCACAGGTGTAGACACCAAAGCAGATGGTGAATTTTGGAATGTAGAAGTGGGAGGCTGCTGGGGAGCCTGAGAGGAAACCTGATTTCTAGCAAAATCTTGTGTGATGATTTGCTGTGAACAAGAAGGAAGTAGTTAAACTCATTAAGTACTTAAAATAAATAAATAATCTAGATAGCTATGATTTTCTCTTTCTATATGAAATTTGCTTCCACATGATCAAAAATAAAAATTAACCAATAAGAATAATGAAAAACATACACAGATGTGATCAGCAAGTGTGATCAGCCGATGGGTTCTGGGCACTTGCCCCATCCCCTCTGCCTGTGAAGAAGGGGGTAGCTGCTGTTGTGGAGATGGTGATTCTTGCTGTGGGCGATAGTGATGTAATGGTCCTTCGTACTGTCTGGTAGTATCATCTAATAGAGAACAGATAGATGTCTTACTCCAGGTATGCCCCTGCCTCTTACTTATTATCAAAAAGTAAATATAATTCAGAAGAACACATAAAAGGATGTGGTATATAACTTTGAACAAATAATTTACAATATCTTCATCTGGGGGTAAAAAAAGTATTCACTAACACAAGTCCGAGGACTAAAAGAATAAGCTGTGAATGCAGAAGTAGGCAAACAAAATTAATATAAACTATTTTCTAAATCATTAAAATATAAAACGTAATTTATAGCTTAAAAGTCATCTTTCCTAAGTGCATTTTTAAATGTTTCTAAAGCAGACTCATATAAGACTACCCTAAAACAAAAGTTATTTCTTAACATGATCTGAACAGACAATTAGAAGCAAATAATAAATGCAAACATGAAAACATGAACATGGTGACTTAAAAAAGACATACTTTCTGCTTGATTTGCCTTAACAACCTCTGGCTGATAGGCCTGCAGTTTTTCCTGGGGTGGTGCAGGTGAGCTGGCAGGACTTATCACCTCAATAGCATCGCTAGGTGTTTCATACCTGTGAGAAGATACTTTAAGAAAAGAAAATCTTATTTTAAAACTAATCCTATGAAAAATTTTAAGTCTAAGTTCTTCAAACCTATTTGCGTATTTTCATTTTTAAATTCTGAAATGTCCAATGGCATTCCAGGTTAATGATAAACATTAACAAGCTTAATGGACTGTATCAAAGGTACCTAAGTACTTCCATGATGTTCCTAATCTCAGTAGGATATAGGACTTTCTGAAATTTTGTGGGTTTCAAGATATTTTTTAAAAGCCAGTAAGAAATAGTGAAATGAGGCAGAATAGTGAACAGATTTGTGATATTCTCCTGGGAGCTGAAAAAGAAATCACTAGGGAAAATTCATCAAAAGAGATTCATAGACAAATGAAACAGAAAATCTGAACAATTAATTGATTCAATTCTGTGAAACAATCTGTTCTTAGAAAAACTTTGAGATTATAATGCTGCTACATTATCACTGATGATTTTAAAGGTACAGATTGCATAACACTGTATAATGATTTTCTCAAATAACTGGAGTACTACTGACAAAAATTATTCCAAATAATTTTTTAGCACTGTATTACAATGTGAATATAAACAGAAATGGTAGGGAATATTTGAAGGGAAGTAAACTCATGGAAAGGGAGGATGTCAAACAACTCTGGAGGATGCCCATGTCAGATGCAGTTCCTAAGGTAACTGAGGGGCTATGCAATGAGGGTAAAGGCAGCTTTTCACAGTCTTGCCATGGCCTCAGAGCTAAGAATAAGGAAGAGGCAGGCGTAATCTTCTGCTCAGGAAAGACTATGAGAAAACTTTCAGAGGCCCAGAGGGCATATGATCTTGACTGAACATAGGTACAGAAAGTGGGAAATGAGCTCTACTATCTGGCTACCATCTGCTCCTTAAGTAGGCAACTGAACAGTCCTTCCTACACCCAGCCAGGTTGTGAAAATTGCAGTTACCTAGGTTTCAGTACACTCAGTCGACTGGAAATCTGATTAAATGGGATGGAAATTATCAATGAGGAACTAAAATAAATCACTATATATTCTAAGTAACTTACACTATTTTGCGACTTTTGTATCCATTGTTACTCATCACTGTTTATGTACCCAAAATTCTAAATCTCTTCCTCAGCAATTTCAATATTCAATCAGTAGAAAGTCTGATCCCAAACTTTGCTCACATTGCTCTTTTAAAGCCTTAAGGGGCAAGACTAAGATATTGTGCTACACCTTCAGGGTAAGGGAGGCTCTCAAGAGTCAAACTGAAAACCATACTGAATACTCATAAATAGCCTGTGGACTTTATGCAAGTCACTGCCCAGTGATAAAAAAGATAACCACACTCAGAAACATGAACATTCAGAAAAGAAGAGAACTTTCAATTTTCAGACCTTTTTTCTGAAAATCAAACTCCTACAGCAAGGTTTGGTTATGATGCAAACTGAAAAGAAATGTTTAATGCAATGATTGGGGAACCTGTAAGCTATATTGTTCAATAAGCCCAGGTGGGAACATCCAATGTGACTTCTAAGATATATCTCTTCCTCTGCTACTCATTTTCTGTATATAGAAAACCTAAGTTGTGAATTTTCCAAATCTCAGATTAAAAGGAAGACTTTTGTCTACACATTTCTTTTTTTTTTTTTTTTTTTTTTTTGAGTTGGAGACTCACTCTGTTGTCCAGGCTGAAGTGCAGTGGCATGCTAACGGCCACCTCAGCCTCGACCCACTGAGATCAGGCGATCCTTTTGCCTCAGTCTTCCAAGCAGCTAGAACTATAGGCGTGCACTACCACCTCTGGCTAATTTTTTGATTTATTGTAGAGACAAGGCCTTACCAAGTTGCCCGGGCTGGTCTCAAATGCACAGGCTAAGGCAATCCTCTTGCCTCAGCCTTCCAAAGTGCCGGGATTACAGGCTTGAGCCACCGCAACCGGCCCCTGCAGGGATTTTTTAGCCTAACAAGGGGACTAACTAATAAAAACACCTCCCTTTCTCTATTCTAGTCCATATTTCCTGCCACCAATTCTGATACGATTCTGGTTTTCCAAAAGTGGATTTTGTGGCTGGAAGGACAACGTTCTTCTTATAAGGACATGTCGTATTGTATTGGGGCCCACACATATAAGGTGCTGGGATTACGGGCTGAGCCACTGAGCCCTATACGACACCTTTTTAAGCTGCCTTCGTCTCTCTAAAAATGTCAACAATGGATAGATATGCACCAAAACAAATTATATTAGGCTAGTGAATACGGGGGAATACTCACTGCATTCTGGTGCATGAAAAATCATTTTTTCATGACTTCTAAGTCTACTCAATTTCTTTAATGGAGATAATAGAGAGATTACTACATATGATTAAATTACTTCCAGTATTAGCAGATGCCTGTTTAAATACCTGCTTTTTCTTTCTGGAATTCCATACAGAATTTAGGGAATAGTTTAAAAGAAATTTTAAAAAACAATTTCCTAGCATTTTAAGGCACATCTACGAATTCTAACAGATTTGCAGGTAGCCCTCATAATGACTAACCAGACTTGATCAAAACCCAACTTGCAAGAAAGGTGCAATGCAAATACCAATTTACCAATAATAAGGTAGTCTCATTTAAAAAAAAAAAATCTGTATCTTGGAAAAAGGACATTAGAGCCTGTGGGGTACTGACCTAAATAATGAACCATGTCCTAGCAAATGCTTCCTGAGAAATATTACCTCAGTAGCACAAAGCTTGACAATATATTCATCACCTTTCCAGTTAATAAGCTCTGCCATCTATCTACTTTGTATAAACGCTATAGCTTTCTTATGGAAAATACACTGATAGGCTTATACTTAGGAAACTGGGATATATAAATGATCATAAAACAGTAGAAAATACATTTTCGCACTAACAACCCACAAAACCTATTATATTCACCATTAAGCATTAGAGTTTTTAAATACCATATAGTTCTGCTTTATCTAAAAAATAAAGTAATTCTTTACTCAGATATCACAGTGTGAAACTCAGTTTGAGATACATACAGCTACTAGAAGAGTCTGAACTTTGAGAGCCACGTTCCCTTGCATCCTTGTCCGAGGCAATTTGCCGGGTGATGATCACGTCTATGAAGTTAGCTGCAGTAATGGTAGTCTTCCCTCGGGTCCTTAGCTCTTCCTCATATCTGGATTTTGGAGGAGGCCCTTTATCTTTCCCAGCCTCAGAATAAACTACTGAAGAATGAGGCTGGGGCTTGCCACTTGGAAAGGCTGAAGAAGTGTATAGACACTGAACAGATCTCTTCTCCACCTCCAGGGTTTTCTGCTCTAGCTGCTGCTGTTCACTAACTGCTGCTGACCTGCTTCTCAAATTTTCTTCTAACCTGGCAGCTTCATGCTTACTCTCTTTTGTTTTGGAAACATCCATCTGGGGTGCAGAAGCTGCAGCATCCACAAGAGCAGCCAGGGCATCTGCAGCAGTGTTGTAACGGGAAGCTGGCAGGCCTTGACTTATTGAAGGGCCCCCAGCAGGCAGTGGCCTGTAAATAAAACCAAAGCACAGCTCTGTGAAGGGAAGATCATTTACTGAGGAATGTGATGGGGTGATGGAAGGACAAATTGAACACACACACAAAAAAGCTTCAGTGGGCCGAATATCGCAACTATACTTAAACTACCACAGCCACAAATTTTAAAAAGCATATGAAAGACACTGTTTTTTGGTTTTTTTGTCAAAATGTGTATAAGAGACTGACATGATTCGCAGCTGAGCAGCTGGATCCAAAGGTGTGATTACACTGGTTCCATTGGTTCCCTGGAAAACACTGGGTCTTTGTTGTAGCATGGTCTCCTGAGTTCTTACTGAAGGGGAAGGGGAGCGAACATATCCATGACTGCCAGGTCGGCCAGGCTGTTCTGAGCCTGCAGTGGCAAAAAAAAAAAAAAAAAGAAAGAAAGAAAGAAGGAAGAAGTTAGAGACAAAAGGCTGCAACATTTATGGGTTGCTAATGTCCTAATATTCCTAAAAAGGAAAATGAGACAAGAAACCTGATATTCTACTTCTGGCCTTTCTAGAAACAAGTTCTACAAGTTTCTCAATAAAGGTGAAATTAAACCACAATAGTTAACTTGACATCCATTTCCATTTTTGTGATAAATTTCAATCTTGATAGAAACAAAAAGAGTACCAACAATAAAGTAATACTACAAATCAAAATTCATCTTTCAGATTTTCCTTCAAACTCTGGTGTGTGTGATTTTCAAAATCAAATTGGGTACAACTTTCTAATCATCATAATGAAATTAATTTACTACTTCTACACTAGGGTTTGAGGCTGTTTCATTCAACCACAGTTCCTCCTACTTTGCTTATTATCCACTCACAGGTAACGTTTCTCTCATCAAGCCCTCTCTTTTGAGGTGAAGTCATTAACACTACCCTCCTACAAAGCTAAGCTCCAGTAAATACACTTCTTCAATGTTTGAGATGTTTTTGTTCACTTAACTTTATCTCCCTCTAACAAAATCAGAGCTTGGACTTGGTCCGAACTAATTCACCTGGAGGATCTTGAACTCTCAAATTCCAGCATTAATCACTTCCTTCTCTACCTCCTCTTGTTCTGTGCCTTCACACCAACTTCCTCTTTTATTTTTATTTTCTCCTTTTAAAAATTTTTTTGAGTTGCAGTCTCACTTTGTCACCCAGGCTGGAATGCAGTGGCATGCTCCCAGCCACCACAGGATCGACCTGCTGGGCACCACAGGATCCGCTTCAGTCTTTCATGTAGCTGGAATTACAGCCATGCGCTACCATGCCCGGCTAATTTTTTGACTTATTGTACAGACAAGATCTCACCATGTTGCCCAGGCTGGTCTTAAACCCAGGGCTCAGGTAACCCTCTTGTCTAGGCCTCCCAAAGTGCTGGGATTATAGGCTTGAGCCACTATGCCCGGCCCACACCAACTTTCAAAAGTGTTCACTGGCCTCCTAATAGCTAGCAGTTTTAGCACACATCCCTCTTCTCACAGCTAGCACCACCTCAGGCAGTCTTCTCAGCAATTTTCTCTCTCCTAACCATTCATCAGTTTATATGAGCATTTGTTTAAATTTAATTTTTTAAAGAGGGTATTTTTCTGTTACCTAGGCTAGAGGACAGTGCAATAATAGCTCACTATAGCCTCAAACTCCCGGGTTAAAGCAATTATCCCGCCTCAGACTTCCTACTAGCTGGGACTACAGGTGCATGCTGCTACATGCAGTTAATTTTTATTATTTTTATAGTGACGGGGTGTAGTCTTCTGGCTTCAAGCAATCCTCCTGTCTCAGTCTTCTGAGTAGCTGGGATTATAGGCCTGAGTCACAATGCCCAGCTAATTTTTAAATTTTCTTTCTTTCTTTTTTTCTGAGTTGGAGTCTCTGTCACCCAGGCTGGAGTGCAGTGGCACGCTCCTGGCCACTGCAGCCTCGACCTGCTGGGCTCTAGCAATCCTCCCGCCTCAGCCTTCCAAGCAGCCAGAACTACAGGTGTGCATTACTATGCCCGGTTAATTTTTGATTTATCGTACAGACAAGGTCTTGCCAAGTTCCCTGGGTTGGTCTCAAACCTGTGGGCTTTAATTTCTTATTTTCTAGAGATGGGGTCTCACTGGGTTGCCCAGGCTGGTATCAAAATGGTCTTAAGTACTCTTCCTGCCTCAGCCTCCTAAATAGTGGGGGTAACAGGTACAATTCACTGAACTTGGTTTATATGAATATTTCTATAGGATATATTCCTGGATATGCAATTGCTAGATCAAAGAGCATTTAAAATTTTAATCTCCAAAAAGGTTACCCAATTACATTGCCACTGCCAACGTATGGGCAACTGTTTCTTCAGATGCTCTTAACACAAAATATTTAAGAATCTTCTTAAATGTCTGGTGCAGAAAATGGTATCTTATTGTCTTAAACCTATATATGTATTTTAATCAGTGGGATCACAAGCATTTAAAAAAATCGAGTCCCTAAGTTATGTATTATTAGCACAAAGTTTTCTTTAATTAAATCCATTTTTCATGTTTTCATATAATCAACATGGAATCATTATGGTGCTATCTAATACTTCATTAAAGCATTTCCTATGGTCAGATTCTTAGTGATTTTTATTTTATTTTTTATTATAATGGGTTATATCTAAATGTGCTTGGGCTTTGCAATCACTGAATTTTATTTATAGTAAATCCTCAGGCATGCTATTACCGGATCAAATATGATGACTAGCTTTTGGGCTCCTCTCATATACTGCTATCCATATTGATTTCAAAGGAGTTGTTTCCTATAATAATATGAATGTGACAACCTCCTGCCACTATGTCCTTCGGTTTTGTACCTACCTCTCTGAACATATTTCTGCTTCCTTTTGCCTCCACCTAAATCAGCCCTCCCAATAACATCTAAAGACTGACAAACTCCTCTTTTCATAATTTTGTGCTTTGGAAATCTCATTTAGGGTTAAGGTTAGTATTTGATAATACAGATATGGTCAATTACTTGATTTAATTGGAAGAACTGAAAAGGGCAAGTATCCCATAGGTAAGAACAGATGATGCACAAACACATCAGATTAAGTACAGGTTGATCTTCCCAAATCTGAAATCCAAAATGCTCCAAAATCTAACACTTTCTGAGTGCTGACATGACACTCAAAGTAAATGCTCAATGGAGCATTTCAAATTTCATAGTTTTGTATCAGGGATACTCAGATGGTATAATGCAAATATTCCAAAATCTTAAAAAATGCTAGTCCCAAGCATTTTGGATGAAGGTTACATCAAAATTAAGTATCATTATCTCTTTGCTTTCACTAATTATGCTCTATCTTAATTGTAGACCAATCTTGTTTTCATATCTTCCTCTCCCTATATCTAGTTATTGTTAAGTCCCTTTGATTTTACTTTCATATTCTTCCCAGAAGTTATTTTCTGGCCATTTCCAGTGTCAAAATATTTCAGGTCACCATTAGTATGCACATGAACTACTGACATTTTCACTGGCATTCTGGCACCAGCCACATCTACCTTCAGGGTTATAATTCATCTTATGCTACTCTTGTGTAAATATTCTTCTTATCGTGTCACCCGCTTCCTGGACACAATGACAGCATTTCATTATAATTCTGGATGCCACACAGCCTGCTAGCCATATTTTCCATTCTGCCTCTAAACTCAAGCTCAACAAGACCTTCATATCTAGGAGTCTTTGCTCTGGCTGCTCTTTCAGGTTTAAGAGCTTCATGTCCAGTACCTTAAGGCCTAACTATGCAGCCCACTACTTGTGCCAAACCAAAATTACACCTTTTTCATGACAATTTCATTTTTCCTGTAAAATTCATCTCTCCACCATCTTGACTTCTACAGCACTTTCACCTGTTTTCCACTTGGAGCCTGTAATGACTTTCTGCCTTAGAATTTTTGTTTGTATCTCCCAGCATTTAGTACAATGACCCACCACACTAGGTTGCCAAGAGTATCCAGAAGATGGAGAAGCAGAGCTTTTCACTAACCTGGCCGCAAGTAGAGGTCAGAGGAAGCCACAGCAATCCTCTCCCGCTCCTTCTCCCGCTCCCGCTCCCGTTCCCTCTCAGCATTTGCAGCTGCTGCAAGATGTGTTGGATGTCCTATAAAACACATAACTTTGCAATTTAAAGACAAAAATATCAACCTATTAGAATATCACATAATTTTGAATTTCATAAGATTTTTAAAAAGCTTCAGACTTATGATGGAGGAAGTTTGCCTTAAGAGTCTTTCATAATACTGGGGGCGGTAGCTCATGCCTGAAATCCCAGCACCTTGGGAGGCAGAGGTAAGAGGACTAACTGAGGTCAGAGGTTCAAGACCATCCTGAGCAACACAGCAAGACCTCATCTCTACACTAAATCAAAACAATAGCTGGGCATGGTGGCACATGCCTATGGTTCCAGCTACTTGGAAGGCTGAGGCAAAAGGATCACCTGAGCCCAGCAAGTCGAGGCTGCAGTGGCCATGAGCGTGTCACTGCGCTACAGCCTGGATGACAGAGTAAGAATCCAACTAAAAAACAGAGGCTTGGATAACAACTGGAGCATAACACAACCTTTTAGGGCATTTCTAAGGTATTTAGTGGCAGTTGGCACACAGGAACTACTACTAAATGTTAAATGAAAAACAACAGACCAAATAAGAAAAAGACTGCCCAAAATAGCTTAAAAGGCTATGTTGTAAAAACTCAAGGATGTTGGTCCTATTAGAGAGATATGTGATTGTAGAATCTTACCTGGAGACATAGAAGCAGAATTGTATGGCCTGGGAGGGAAAGTAATTTGTGTACCAGGAATATAAGTGATTCTGTCCATGGGAGGAGTACTTGTTCCTCCTGGATGAGGCACTAAAATTGTTGGAGGCATATTGGTCAGGTCAATGATTCCTATCCAAAAGACAAATACATTTTATGTTAAGTGTCTAAAGATAGAGAACTATATGTGACTTTTGGATTTTGTCTATCTCTATAATCCAATGATAATTTGTATGCAGTATAAATAAAAATGTAAAAGGTCATCATTTCTTTGTAAGATATTCTTTAAATCTAGAGAAGATATTAAATATTGTGCTCCACATCAGAAACCTCAAAGTATAGACAGATTAAAGAGAGACAGCAAACTTGTAAAATATGAATTTCAAATACGCCACACTATAGTTTAGTTTAGCTATTTCAGTGTTTACCAAGACACCATACATTACTTTATTCTCAAGGGCTAAAATCTATGGGGAAAAGGATATGGTGTTCTTTTCTTTCTTCCCATCAATCACTCAACAAGTATTTATTGAACACCTAAAATACATTGGGTAACATAATAAATTCTATGAAATCTGAACTGCAAAGACACATACCTCTTGTTGCTGGGTATGGGAGACCCAGTGGCTGTTCTCTCGGGGAGAGTCCTCTGGCTACATCTGGGCGCAAGTTCACTTGCATTTGCTGTGAGGTAATATAATCATTTAGGATTGTCTGTCTTGTGTTCTCCATTGCATAAAGCTGATACTGACTTGGGTAACCTGGAGTTGGTGAAAGCTGTCTCTGAAACAGGTAAGCAGCTGCTGCTGAACGACAGAATGAGAGAAAGGCATTGATTTTCATTTGGGGTGAAATTTGCTACATCTCACTCAGAGAAAGAGTTAGGAAAAACCATCTGCTAAGCTAGGGTACATGCAACTTTTACTTAGCTACAGGCATTGTGGTGGATTTATTTTAGACCTTGTATATTACCAAAATGAATTCTAATTCATTCTAGTGTCTGAGATGTAATGGAAAAGGGGAAAGAGAACAGTAGCTAAAAATTTCTCAAATGGTTTTACTTTCAAACTTTGACACATAACTTTATTGTCACTTGGAGTCTCTAAGAGTTAGTTGTGTTTGAAAATAAAATTATTTCTGTGATACTGATTGTCCAATACAACCAATGGAAAGGTATATGAAAACACTTTGTAACAAGTAATAACTTTACTTCCCTGGGGTGAAAATGATTAGTCTACAAGAATTTAATTAGCCCAAGTATTTGGAAATGTATTGGCAAACATTTGCTGTAAAGGGGCAGATGGTAAATATTTTAGGCTTTGTGGACCATACAGTATCTTTCACAACTACTCAACTCTGCCACTGTAACACAAAAGAAACCACAGACAAAACAAACAAATGGGAGTGACTATGTTCTAATAAAACTTTATTTACAGAAACAGGCGGTAGCAGGGTTTGGCCAAAAAGCTATAGTTTAGAAACCCCTAGGTTAAACAATGACATAAGATGCTAGGAAGGGTAAGTACGGTAAAAGTAGAAGATGGCCAGGCACAGTGGCTCAAGCCTGTAATCCCAGCACTTTGGGAGGCTGAGGTGAGGGGACTGCCTGAGCCCAAGGGTTCGGGAACAACCTGGGCAACATGGCAACACCTCATCTCTACAAAAAAATCAAAAAATAAGCAGGGCGCGGTAGCACATGCCTGTAGTTCTGGTTACTTGCAAGGCTGAGGCAGAAGGATCACCTGAGCCTAGCAGGTCGACGCTGGGGTGACCGTGAGCATACCACTACACTCTAGCCTGGGCGATGGAGTGAGACTCCAACTCAAAAAAAAAAGAAAGAAGATAATGTCTCTAATCTCAAATATTCTACTTATAATCTAGTTCCGCCTCAAAAATGACAAACAAATGAAATTGTTACAAAATAAAGGACTATGATAAACACTAAATAGCAATCAGAAACATTCAATTTTGTCTGAGAATTTGAGTGAACCATTTTATATATATCTGTTCTCCCTAGAAAAGTAAATAATATGTTTTTAGAATCACTGCTTCCCTTTACTCTAGAATTCCTAGCCCAGTAAGACTGTCAGCTGCCTGTCTGCCTTAGTCTGAGAAACAGTCCTCCAAGCTTGGGGACAGTCCTCCAAGTATTAGGATTGGGCTCTTCTGAAACTAAATGTTCTCAAGTGACAACTTGATGGCTTTGACATAGCTTTCAGATAAAATATTTTCTGGTTTTTTGTTTGTTTTTTTTTTTGTGTTTTTTTGTTTTGTTTTGTTTTTGTTTGTTTTTGAGTTGGAGTCTCACTCTGTTGCTCAGACTGGAGTGCAGTGGCCGCTCCCGGCCACCGCAGCCTCGACCTGCTGGGCTCTGGCGATCCTTCCGCCTCAGCCTTCCAAGTAGCTGGAATTACAGGCATGCGCTACCACACCCGGCTGATTTTTTGATTTATTGTAGAGATAAGGTCTCGCTGCCCAGGCGGGTCTCGAACCCGCGGGCTCAGGCAATCTACTCACCTCAGCCTCCCAAAGGCGCAGGATTACAACCGAGCCCGGCTAAGATAAAATATTTTCTACAGGTACTTTGCTGTTGAACTATGAAATAAAAATAATCCTCAGTATTTAAACTTAGCGGTAGTCATGAAAAATACTTCCATATGGACCAAGGTGAGACACAGGTATTATATGTCCCAATTTTAACTTGAAGGATGTAAAAAGCAGAATTCAAGACAGAAAACAGGTCTAAGCAGAAAACACGTGTGACTCAGGCTCAGCCAGCAGTGACAAAGAGGATCAAGGTCTGGGCCCTGGGAGGACAAGGAGAGGTCAGTTCTATAATCCAACTTGCTAATGTAATTGCTACTCTCTTCTCTACGTGTAAAATACACTGCCTTCTGCCCAGTACAGACTGCTTCTGCACCTACCAGAATTACATCTACCAATATCAGTGGTGTTCAAAAGTTTCTTCCATCTCTAATGTTCTAGAAGTATATAACTTAATGAAATCACTGTAAAATGATGAAAGAAGAATGATAAGAGTTGTTTCTCTGAGAAATAAGCTGACTCAATATATAAGTTGAATCAGGTGTGGACTAGACAACTCTAAAAGACAGCGAAAAAAAAATCTAGGCATCTGTATTTAGATTACTTAAGGGTACCTGTAATACACATGCTTTGGAAGGCCAAGGTCAGAGGATCATTTGAAGCCAGGAATTAGAGACCAGCCAGAGCAATCAAGTCTCCCCTCATTCCACAAAATTAGATTGCTTAAAAGTATCTTTAAATTCTACATTCACTTAAAAAAACAAAAACAAAAACTATCAAACCTAGAAACGTGTCTTTTACATAAGAAAGGTAAAGAAAGTTAACGGTGAGGTTTAATCCATAGTCTATGAAAATACCTTGGCCTTAGATCAGAACACTGGTAAATGCATGTTTATGTTGTCAATTAACATGTTTAAGGTATGCCTCTGTCATTTTAAAATAACTCATCACATTAACCTACTTGTCCACTCAATTTTACCAACTGCCATCAGATAAGAGGCCTTTTCATCTATCTATTATTTTTAGTTCTTTAAGGGGTGCTGTTAATATTTTGTTTCTTGATTTGGGTGCTGCTAACATGGAGGTATTCATTTTTTTGAAAATTCACTGAGCTGTACACTAATAATTTGTGCAACTGTCTACATATCGTACTATAGTAGAAAGCTTAAAAGTCATACAGGTGTATTATTTCTTTGCTATAAAGTGTCACTATATTTAATGCTTACCAGGATCCAGAGTCCTGTGAAAGGGCATGGCTGGATCCAAGTGTGTGGGCAGATGGCTCCGATAAACCTCTCCTGCAGAGCTGCCCCTGTGATGGGGATCAAATGGGCTGTGGCTCACAACAGGATCCACCCCAGGCACAGGAGACTTCGCTGGTATACTTTCCCTTTGGGTAGGAGTCAGTGTTGCTTTCCTTTCATGGTTGGTAGACTTGTTAGAAGAAATTGTAACTGGAAGAAAAAAAGCCATAGCCACAAATTCTTAAGAAAGCATTCAAACTATTATAATATTAATCTATCTTGCAACCATCAATAATGACTATATTCGGCCAGGCACGGTGCACACACCTGTAATCCCAGCACTTTGGGAGGTAGTGACAAGAGGATTGCCTGAATCCAGGGATTTGAGACCAGCCTGGGCAACCTGGCAAGACTATGTCTCCACAAGATATTAAAAAATTAGCTGGAGCCAGGCTCGGTGGCTCAGTCTGTAATCCCAGCACTTTGGGAGACTGAGGTGAGTGGACTGCCTGAGCCCGCGGGTTCGAGACCCACCTGGGCAACTTGGCGAGACCTCATCTCTACAATAAATCAAAAATCAGCTGGGTGTGGCAGCACGCGCCTGTAGTTCCAGCTCCTTGGAAGGCTGAGGCGGAAGAATCGCCGGAGCTCAGCAGGTCGAGGCTGTGGTGGCCGGGAGTGGCCACTGCACTCCAGTCTGGGTGACAGAGTGAGACTCCAACTCAAAAAAAAAAAAAAACAAATTAGCTGGGCATGGTGGTGCACACCTGTAGTCCCAGCTACTTAGAAGGCTAAAGTGGAAGGATCACCTGAGACCAGCAGATCGAGGCTGTGGTACCAGCGTGCCACTGCACGCCAGCCTGAGCAACAGAGTGGGACTCCAACTCCAAAAAAACCCCAAAAAACAAACAACAACAAAAAAATCCAGACTATATTCATATTCATGATCTTCTCTTTCCCCTAAACATTTAACATTCAATCTTGCAAAGCATGCAAATGAAAAGAACTAGTAGAAGCTTTTAGATCTGGAGAGGATTGCCACCTTTTGAATCACAGCACCAATATTTTCATCTTATGTAAGACTAAAAATGAAGTTTAACACTTCTCTTTAAATCTCATTATGAATGATTCTCATTATGAATGATTCTGGTTTCTGTATGACTTTAACAATCTAAATGCTTTTGGCCCCACATGTAGCAAATTTCAGTTTCCTCTCATTGCCTTTGTTAAACAACCTTCTTCCTGTCCATCAATAACTAGTTACACTAAAATTTTTTCCTTGCTCTGTTCTTCTACAGTGACTTTCTCACCAACATCTATCTCCTCCCTGCTCCATCTGCTCCTTTTCTAAATAATGTTATTCAGAGTGGCTAGACTGTCTCATTGATGTTTATTATACCCAAACATTTATCAGCTATCATTCTTTTCTATTTTTATTATTATTATTTTTGAATTGGGGTCCCACTCTGTCACCCAGACTGGAGTACAGTGGCATGATTACAGCTTAATATAGCCTCAAACTCCTGGGCTCAGGTTATCCTTCTGCCTCAATCCCCTGAGTAGCTGGGAATACAGGTGTGTACCATCACGCCTGGTTAATTTTTTACTTTTTTTGTGGAGATGGAAGTCTCACTATGTTGAATAGGCTGGCCTCCTAAAGTGCTGGAATTACAGGTGTAGGACACCATGCCTGGCCATCAATTTTTTAAATTGTACTAAAATACACACAAGATTTACCATTTTAAAGGGTATAATTCAGTGGTAGTAAGTACTGGTATAATGGTTGTACAATCATCACTACTGACTAATTCGTAACACTTTGATAATACGAATTTTACCATGGTCAAACAAATCTGCTTGTCAAAATCAGGAAATCATGCTGGTTTATCACACCTCTTTCCAAGTTCCCGCTCGCTCAAATGTGGAGTGCCGTTCCGCAGGGCAATTCTGCTTTGTCAAAACTAAAGCCAAAAAGATTTTGACCTATCACCCTATCCACAGCAAGGTACTTCCCCTTCTCTTAACTCTGTTCCACCATCCAAAATATTCTTCACCTTTACAGCTCACACAGTGTCCAGCCCAGGACCCTGCATGTGAGCCCTCAATAAATACATATTGTAATGAAATTAAAAATAAAAGTAGATGCATTTTTAAGGGCCTCAGATTGTTTAAGAGACCATCTAGTAAAAATCAATGCCTCTCACCATACTGATGTAGTAACCAGCAGCACAGGGTTATGCTCATAATAACAACAGTAACAACAACAACAGTTCACATTTATTGAGTCCTTTGTAAATACTAGGCACTGTTTTAAGTTTTTTAAGCACATTATCTCATTTTATCTTCACAACAATCCAGTGAGGTAGGTCTAACATTACATTACTGTTTTACAGATGAGGAAGCTAAAACAAAAATAAAAAGTTAAGTAACGTGTCCAAGTTTAGGCAGTCAGAACTTTAGTTCAAGCCTAACTAAGTCTTGTCCCAAAGCCTACTTTCAACCATGCCACATAGTCACTGAAGAAACAACTGTCAAACCTCACCTCCAGAAAACCTTATACAATTAGCTAAAAAATTTTCTCTAAAAATATACTTGCTCTAGATTATTTCTGGACTCCATCACACTCGTCACTTTATTTAAAACTCAGATATATTACCCAAAATTCTGCCTACTTTGAGACTTCCATAACTAACAAGTTGATGTTTACTACTTGCCAGAGATAAGAAAGTGCAATAAAACTGATCGAACCAGGCAACAAAAATAACGTACCATCGGAAGTTCTGTTCATCATGGGTGAACCTCTGGACATAGTGTTTTGATAACTCACAGGGGTTCTCCGTGCACTGGTGTCATCGTAAATCCCCGGGCTCAGCTGTGCTTTGGGAGCTTCATGAAGTGTGGACCTAAGAACGGAGGGGCCAGAGCTTACCACCGACGTGTGCCGGGAACGCACGGGCTCGCCTGCTTTCACATCCTCATATTTTCCCCGTTCTACCACTTTTATGTTCTCTGGTACAATTTCCAGCGGAGGCATTCCACGGGGTAATTTGCTAGGCCCCGTGATTAAGGATTTGACATTATGTTTGATGGCAGATTGACCTGAGTTGCTGTCAAACTTTATTGGTGTGCCCTAAAGGGAAAGAAACATAACATTACAGGTAGCGGAGTCATCCAGATATTTTTCCATCTCAGGTCTATGTCTGGCCAATGTGAGCTATAGTTTGCTGTGGTGACATTTATTGCCTGTGTGAATATCTCAATCACAAACCCACTGATTCCGAATTGCATACTTTCCCACATTATACATTCCATGCTATGAACATAAGAAAAACTGATGATAAAGAGTACATAAAATTTTCATGTTTACTTTCAAGAGATCTGACATAAGAATCACTCATAATTATTAAGCCACACCTTTTAAAAGCATTCCATAAATATCAGTCTGAAGTAGAATTTCTGACAGAAAAAGCCATAACCTAGTTACCTGTGAAATGGAACCCTCAATTATCGGCCTTGTGCTCTGGACCACTTCTGGAGTTTTCCGACTTTCCTGAGTTAAAATATCTTGTCGTGGAATCTCATGAATGGACCGTCCCATTTCTTTGATGGTGGTGATCCCATCATATGGTTTTCCTTTGGTAATGGCACCTTCAAATGCTCGTATGGGAGGACTTTCCCTTTTAATCTGTTTGGGATATTTAAGGCCATCTTCAAAGCTTTCAGTTGTTGCTCTTGGTGTGCCTTGAAAAAGAATTTGGAAAACATACTTATAAAAATAATGCTGATGGTTACACAAAGACACTGAATTGTACACTTAAAAATGGTTAAAATGATAAATTTTGTTATGTATATTTTACCATCATTTAAAACAATTAATGTCTTCCATTTTTGCAGTTTCTAATAAAACTATCTGTTAATAATAGATTCTCAAGTCATCAATTATTGTTATTTTAGGGTTGCTCAAGATATAATTCATAACTCATCACAGTCATAAAATGGTTCTTACATTATAAAGAAGTTTCTATAAAGATAAGGCAATTATATTTTTTCCAAAAAACTATGCAGCTCAGAGGCAGAAAAGTAATAAGACTTTAATATTTAATATTTCAAAAGGGAAAATATCTTGGAAAGCAGACTTCAATACACTGCATATTAATGTCAAGCTATGTTGCCAGTGAGGCAGTTATAAATAAAAAGGCAAAACAAGCAGAAAGTTTACCCTGCATTATGGAGCCAGACAGTACAGTCCTTTCTTTGAGGTCAGAATGAGGGCTCCCTCTGGGTAATGCTCGGCATATCAGCCCTTTCAAAACAACAAAACAATGCAATTATTAAACATAATGTATAAGTCAATTCACATATACTTAATGCTGGATTTAGAATATATATTTCTGATAAAACCTATATGGAAGAAAGAATGTGAATTTGAATTTGTGAACTATCCAGAAGAGTATCATGGGGGAGAAAAGTCAGAAGCACCCAATATGACATCACACGGTCCCTTTGTAAACATTTTCCTAAATACAAAATGGCTACAGATGCATCTAATTAAAGGCCAAAAAAGAAAGATAAATACTTTCAAAGCTATATCTAAAATCCCAATGTTTCTTTATCAAGAGGAGAAAAGATACAGGATTGAAAATCATGTTTGAGCTTTGGGAAATATACTTTGAAAAAGGGAAAACATAAAATATATCTATCACAAAAATGAGAAAAATATATTAAATGAAACATACAAATCAAAGCAAAAAAAGCTGTAAATAAACTCCTGAGAAGTTTCACATCATATTGCTGATAAATATAAATCAGTTTAGAAATGACCACACATTTACATTAAAGATGAGTTTTTTAATACAGAGAACCTCTAGATCTTAGAAAATAATATAGAACTTACCATGCTTTAATATTTCATCTACATTAAAATTAGTTAACACAGTTTAAAATTTAGAGAAAGTGAGCCATTAACAAAATAAAACCATAGTGATCATTTACAGAAGGCCTATCACATGATCAGCATAGGTTGGACACAATCTCTTGATTTACAGAGGAAGAAACAAGCATAAAATTCATAAGAAAAGTCTGGAGGTAAAATTCAAAATCACGCCTTTATTTTTATTTTTTTAACTTTTAAATTTTTTTATAGATAACATCTAGCTCTGTCGTCCAGGAGTGCAGTAGCATGATCATAGCTTACTGCAGCTTTGAACTCCTGGGCTCAGGGGTCCTCCTGCTTCAACCTCCCAAGTAACTAGAACTACAGGTGCTTATAACCACTCCTGGCTAATTTAAAAAAAAAAAATTTTCATAGAGGTGGGGTCTTACTATGTTGCTCAGTTTGGTCTTGAACTCCTGGCCTCAAGGGATCCTTCTGTCTTGGTTTCCCAAAATGCTGGAATTATAGCCATTAGCCACCATGCCTGGCCCAAATTCAAGTCTTTATCCATTACACCACTTTATCAGTCTCACAATTTTTTAGAAAGTTCTCAGAATGAATTTCACTTTTTTTTTTTTTTAAAGTTAGAGTCTCACTCTGTTGCCCAGGCTGGAGTGCAGTGGCACACGCACGGCCATCGCAGCTGGGCTCAGGCAATCCTTCTGCCTTAGCCTTCAAAGTAGCTGGAACTACAGGCATGTGTTACCATATCTGGCTAATTTTTTGGTTTATTGTAGAGGTGAGGTCTTACCAAGTTGCCCAGGCTATTCTTGAACCCGTGGGCTCAAGCAAGTCTCTCACCTCAGCCTCCCAAAGTGCTGGGATGATAGACGTGAGCCACTGCACCCAGTGAATTTCGCATTTTTAAAGCTCACTTAACTCAAACAGGAATAATCTATAACTTGTATGAGTATTCAAATATAGGCATTCTAACAGTTACCTATAATATGACCAACTGTGTTTTAAGTTTTTACTTCTTCCCTGTTATGTGACACTTGATTTAATACAGATATGAAAAAAACCTTAGCTTATATTCATATAAATACAGATTTCAGATAGAAATGACAGAGCTTGAACACAACTTAATTCAACAATACAAACTTACTATACAAAAATATATATATCAAATACTGTTCTGGAAACAACACTTTACCCTCTAATGGTGCTGATACAGGAGACTCCCTCATTGACATCCCTTGCTTTATATTTCCTTCCACTGATTCATAGCTTCTTTTTAAACTGATTTCATGAGCTGTTCTTGGACTCCTAGTCCCTTCTCGGGCATTCTTAATATCTGCAGAACATAGAAATAGTAATTGTTCAGAGAATAATACCTACAATGTATAATAAATAAGGTATCTTAATTTTATAGTCTACCTTATAAGAATAACAATATAAGAAATTTGTCTTAACTTGCAACATACTTCCATGTAGATGATACTAAATGTTCTCATTGATTTGAATATATTTACTGAGTGCCTACTGTGCAGGCACAAGCTAGGCTTGCAAGTAATGTTAACAAATTAAGTCCCTTCCTTCATAAAACTTACCCAATAGTGGTACGTACAGATAAATTAGTAGGTCCTTGATGTTCAGTGCAATAAGTACTATGAAAAGAGAAGTATAATGTGCTACGATAATGCTGGGAAAAAGACGTCCAGGTTCAAATAAGGCTACTCAGAAGTAGTGTGAAAGCTAAGAATGAAGGATGGATAAGAGCTGCTTAAATCAAAGGTAAAGGGAAGAAAAAGTAGTACAGGTAGAGAGAACAGGAACACAAAGACCCCAAGGGCAAGACAGAGTATGGTACATTAAAAGAACATAAGCTCAGTAAGGCACAGTGGCTCACACCTGTAATCCCAGTACTCTGAGAGAAGGGGGTAAGAGGTTCAAGCTTGAGTCCAGGGGTTCAAGACCAGCTTAGGCAACTTGGCGAGACCTCATCTCTACAATAAATAAAAATATTAGCTGGGTGTGGTGGCATGCGCCTGTAGACCCAGCTGCTTGGGAGGCTGAGGCAGAAGGGTTACCTGAGCCCAGTAGGTTGAGACTGTGGTAGTCGTGATTATGCCAGCACACTCCAGCCTGAGTAACAAAGTAAGACTACAACTCAAAAAAAAAAAAAAAGAACTTAAGCGCAGCAAATTCAGTAAATGGTAAATGTGTAGAGCTGGGAAGACAGTGTAAGGGAAGTAAACCCAAAGGGCTAAGGGGAAGAGTGGGAGGGGGAAAAACCTGAAGAGAGGTTGGAAGCAGTTTGTAGAGAGGTGATGAAGCCAAAGTAGGGACTTTGCCAAGTAGTCTTAAAGACAATGGAGAGTCAAACTGGAAATGACATGGTGTACAGCTCTGACGATAAATGAGAGTAAAGTTGAGGAGATGACTGCTGGGTTAGCCAGAAGAAAATGTCAGTGACAGTGGGGAATACAGAGTAATGGATGGATTCTAGAGACTTTAGGAAAATGAACAGAAATGACTCAGTGATTTGTTGGATGTGGAAAGAAACAAAGAAGTCAAGGATGCCATCCAGATTTCTGGCTTGAGCAATATACATTAATTTCTTCTTTTTTTCTGAGTTGGAGTCTCACTCTGTCACCCAGGCTGGAGTACAGTGGTACGCTGATGATCACTGCAGCCTTGATCTACTAGGTTCAGGCGATCCTTCTGCCTTAGCCTTCCAAGTAGCTGGAACTACAGGCACATGCCACCATGCCCTGCTAATTTTTTGATTTATTGTAGAAGTGAGGTCTCACCAAGTTGCCCAGGCTGGTCTCGAACCCGTGGGCTCAGACAATCCTCTCATCTCAGCTTCACAAAATGCTGGGATTATAGGTGTGAGTCACCGTGCCCGGCTATATTAATTTCTTAACCCCAGATATAAAATGTTAATCAAAATACATCAGACATATAAGAATGAAGAAAATAGGAAAGCTATCGTACATTTTGCAGCTTCTGGCACTATGTGTGTACATATTTTATTTCTTTGTTTTTAAAAAGAAAGAAAACATAGCTAATGACTACTCTAAGGTCATGAAGACAGTTAGTTACAAATGAGAACTCAAACTCAGTCAACTTGGTTAATATTTACATCACATTTGAGTCATTCTTATGAAATAATACTATTGAAAAAAATATAACTTAAGAATACATCTAGGCTGGGCTCAGTGGCACAGCCTGTAATTCCAGCACTTTGGGAGCCCGAGGTAAGAGGATTGCCTGAGCCCGTGAGTAAGACCAGCCCAGGCAACTTGGTGAGACCTCGTCTCTATGATAAATCAAAAATTAGCTGGGTGTGGTAGCGTGCGCCTGTAGTTCTGGCTACTTGGAAGGCTGAGCCATGAGCGTGCATGCCACTGCACACCAGCATGGGTGACAGAATGAGACCCCAATTCAAAAAAAAAGAAAAAAGAATACATCTGAAGAAAATGTTCACATACACAAACATAGGAATTAAAATAGTTTTATTAAGGAGAATTTAAGCCGGGCTTGGTGGTTCAGCCTATAATCCCGCGCCTTGGGAGGCTGAGGTGAGTGGATTGCCTGAGCCCGCGGGTTTGAGACCCGACTGGGCAACTTGGTGAGACCTCATCTCTGCAATAAATCAAAAATTAGCCGGGCGTAGTAGCGTGCGCCTATAATTCCAGCTACTCGTCAGGCTGAGGCGGAAGGATCGCCGGAGCCCAGCAGGTCGAAGCTGCAGTGGCCGGGAGCGGCCACTGCACTCCAGTCTGGGCGACAGAGCGAGACTCTAAGTCAAAAAAAAAAAAGAGAATTTAAACTCAATATTCTTTCCAAGAGCATCAGAATATTATCTATCTCCTAATTCTTAACTCATAAAATATAAATCCCTTTAAAATAAAAGTGATTCTATTAAAGTTAAACAAAGATTCTCTTTCTAGGCTAAACTGACCACAGTCGATGACAATCTTAGCTACCACTAATGGGATACTTTCTGTGGATTCTGAATTGTTAATCACTTTTCACTGACTGTGCGAACTGATTTTTCACAAAATTTTCAGGAGACAGGCATTATCATTAACCCCCCTTTTACTCAGAGGATACAGGGGATCAGCAAAAGTAAACTGACTTTCCCATAACAAAAATGTGGAAAAAATCAGAACTCGTGTTTTTAGTCACATATTACAATTTTGGCTTCAGTATATACACATAATACTTACTATCATATGATAAGATATGTCCACTTTTGCCTTCATAAATAACATGGCCTTTGGATGTTGCTTCCTCTCTGCCTTTCTCAGGACTACTCTCTTCAATGGGCATTCTAGAAATAGACCCTTTCACCAACGCCTCGGCTGGTATGCCAGCTTGGGACAGAGCTGGGGTACCCTGCCATCAAATCAAACACAAGCACCAGAAGAGTCACTCAAGTTTAGAGGAAACACAAGAAGCTCAGATTTAACCTATCACACTGAGAGTCAGATAAATCTTTATCTTAAAAAATGAAAGCATAAGCACATGAAAGTAAATCAGACATTTAATTTTTAGAAAGAAATCTTGTACCTTCATCTTTAAACTCTGCCATATAACACTTCTTCAGATTATGATTGGTATATTAGATCAATCAGCTTTGTTCCCTACCTTAATGTCAAACCTTTAATAAAGGATTTAACTCTCAGAAGTTTGTCTTAAGGCCTAAAATCATGAAAATGTAACAAAGCGTTTGCAAAATTTATAATAAAAATAATATAATAAATTAAGTTTTAAATTTAGAATACTACAACTTTCTCCCCAATTGTGATACAAGGAAAAAATAACTTTCAATTATCCGACTGTCTGCTGGGTTAAGCTTTTGGTCATCAATAAGAGGAGGGGAAGCAAATTCAGGTGCCTCTGTTTTGTGATATTGAATCAGTTTAGGTCATATCATCTAAATTTTCACAACTGTCAGTCCTTTTATGGCTTGTCAGTGTCTATTCTTTTTACCTTTCCTTTATGCAGCGAGCCTTTTCTTGAATGAAAACTGTTCATAGCTGATTGGGTTGAAATGGGAGTGGGAATCTCAGACCTAAGCCCACTCACACATTTAGGGTGCCCAATACACTCTGAAACCTCTAAAAGTCTAGTGAGCATGGTGTGAAGTTATGTATTTATAGCAGGAAGAATGTTGAGAGCAATATATTTACTCATACAGTCTTTAAGTGAACTCAGTATTAGTAAACAACTAGAAATCCTTAACACCCACTTTGTAAATGCTCATGTCAAATGTACAGACAGATTTTAAAACTTAGACTCATGTGGCCAAGTTCATACATCCACAGTTTGGATGCTAGACTGAAGGGAAAAAATATGAAGAGAAAAAGTAATATAAACAGGCCCATTTATTTTACTTCTCTGTCCAAATTAAAATATTAGTTTGGTCTGAAAATGGAAATGCAATGGTCAAATGTAGAAGATATTTGAAGAAATAGTATATAACTTTCTAGATATCTATATGCCATACAATTTTCCATGTCTTGGTGAGAAAGCACCTGGGAATCTTGCTGAAATGGAGATTCTGATTCCTAAGGTCTAGAGTGGGGATTGACCATTTTGCATTATTCTAGCAAGCTCCCAAGTGATGCCAATGCTCTAGTATACAGGTCACACTTGTTTGGCAGAATCACTAGAGAGCTTGGAAAAACAGATTACTGGGCCTCACTCTCACAGGTTGGATTTCAGTCCATCTGGGGTAATGTCTAAAAATTTATAATGTCTAGCAACTTTCCAGGTGATGTCGATGCTACTGGTCTGCGGACCACACTTGGAGAACCACTATCCTAAGGAATAGGAACAACACAATGAACAAAAAACTTGCAACAATGAACAGACACTCCTGAAAATGTACAAAGCACAGATTTCTGTTTACAATGATTTTCCAAAACAGGATTCTCCCTTCCCTACATAAATAAAGATACAGGCTACGGACTGTTTAATATTTCAAGTTAAAAAGAATATCTAGCTGAGGAAAAGAAAGACATTTTATTAATCAAAATTGGTGATTTATTTAGCCCAAAACTGAAAATATTTTTAAATTTTGGTGCTTTTGTCAATGCCATCCACATTTCCAAGTTTATTATTAGATTCTAACAAGGCAGATTACATACTGAGATTGCAGACCTACCTCTTCACAAGGTGCAAGAGCAAGCAAATAATCTGTAATGGTTTTCTTTTCAATTTCTATTTAAGTTATTTAAATTAAAAGCTTTGCTAGAAAGACAGAGTTACATCAATTAGAGCAAGTTTCTTCTGACAACCTGCACATAAGTGACCTTTTAAAATGAACCAAATTATAGTTAACATAGGTTATAGTCAAAATGATCACATTAATGTTGTTCTGCAGTTTGTAGATCTAAGGTCTACTATCACTGAGACCCAGTTTCATAACAAAGAATGAACAACTTAACCACAAAACTGTACTACTGTAACAGCCAAAGCTCTGAGAATTGACTTCTAGTTTTTTCTTAGCTACTATTCAGTATATTAGAAATGATCATAACTAACCTGAGTGATAGAGCCCCGTAGGGATGGGATGCTCTCCACTGAAATTTTGCTAGTTGGAGTTCCCCGAGTTATACTTCCTTCTTGGATAGCTCCTGAGGTACCTGAAAAAAAAAACAAAATTATTAGCATATTATACCCTACCCTGCCCCCCAAAACAAAAAAAAGCCCCTATTTGGGAGGGGGGGGAAGGAGAAAAGGAAAAAGGAATGTACAAAAATAGATTTTGTTTTGCTAGACTGTATTTCTAAAATAATATTGCAATTATTTTTTTTAAACTGCTAAAATATGGAATTTGAAAGCTTTAAAATCATTTTTACAATAGATAAGAAACTTAAATTTAGAATTTAAAGGCTATAATTTAAAAACATCAATAAAACATATTAATGGCTCACTTTAATAATTTATTGGTAACAAAAGTTTAATATTTCTACAAAACAGCATATTTTACCTCTGACCACACCTTCGTGTTGAGCCCTGACCAATAAACCCTCAGGTTGTGAGTTTTGGCTTCGGGGAGAAAATTCTTCCTGCTTGATGTAGGGCAAAGTAGCTGTGAAAAGCCAGAGAAACATGAAGCAATCAAGTACTAAATTACTGGTGGTGCTGCTACAAATGCAGATGCATTATGACTAAATTAACTCACTGACCTGATTTGGCAGATTCCTGTTGCCGTGGCAGTCCAAGAGAGATAGATCCCACTGAGGGCTTAGCTGTTTCTTGAGTGTAGGAAGCCTGATTATGAGAAGTCAAATAAGTGCCTGGTGTTCCCTAAAAAGTAATTTTAAAAGACTAAACAAACACTGTTTTATTCACAAGGTCCATTATAAAGTTAATGTTTTCTGTTTCTGTTTCTAAAAACAGATGCCCCTGTGGCTCAAAATTTAGAACAGTATTTGTAAAGCAAGAAAATGCTCATCATACATTGCTTAAATTTTAGAAAATTTTAAAGGAAGCAGGATATGTCTTCTGAAATTACCATAAATCACATGTAGACAATACTGACAACTAATAAGCACTTAAACAATGCACTCACTACTTTTAACATTCATTCCTATTAAAAATGCTATGGGGAGTAACAACAATGAATATAGCAGAGTAATAAAGACTTCTGAAAATGTTCCTCCATAAAAGCAACAAGAAAATCAGCAAAAATGGTAAGAATCAACCTTTAAAGAACTCTGGAAATTAACAAAAAGCTTGGGAGAGGGAGAGGGAGAGGGAGCGAGCAAACTAAAAGTGGAAGACAACATTTTTCAATCTGATGAAAGACATTTATGAAAAAAAACCTGTATTTAACATTATACCTAACAGCAAATACTGAATGCCTTCTTACACTGAAAGTTCTCATCTAGCCAATGCAATAAAATAAGAAAAAGAAATAAATAAATGGGATAAAAATTGGAAAGGGAAAAGTAAAACTGTATTTATTTGCTGATGACATCCATATACAGAAAATCCTTCTATCAGGAGTAAGAGAAAAAAAGAAAGTAAATACTAAGAAATATTCCAAAACAAAACAAAAAAATTCTACTATAAGCACTAATAAAAATCAGTTGTGGCCGTGTACAGTGGCTCATACCTGTAACCCCAACACTCAGGGAGGCCAAGGGAGGAGGACTGCCTGAGACAGGAGTTCGAGACCTGTCTAGACAACATAGTAAGAATTTGTCTCTATAAAAAATAAAAAAATTAGCTGAGTGCATGGTGGTGTGTGCCTGTAGTCCCAGATACTTGAGAGGCTGAGGTGAAAGGATCACCTGAGCCCAGATGTCAAGGGTGTGGTGAGCTGTGATCATGCCACTGCACTCTAACCTGGGTGACAGAGTAAGACCCTGACTCAAAAAGTTAAAAAATTTTAACATAGATAAATAAATAAATAGATGTATATAATAAATATATATATTTCTGTATATTAGCAAAAACTGGAAAATGAAATTTTAAACAGCTATATGGGGGGTGGAATTGGCAGTAGTGGGAAATTGCCAGGGTGGGAGAGGGCACCCCACATCAACAAGGGTACCTGCATAATGAATATTTGCATACCTAACCCTGAATTGTACCCCACATTTTCAAAATGAAAAAAATTTTAAAAAGTTATATCATCTACAAAAACATAAAATACATTAAAGATAATCAAATAACCAAACATAAATCTAACAAAATATGTATAAAACCTCTAAAGTGAAAACTATAAAGCAATGCTGGGAGAAATTATAGATCTAAATAAATGGAAAGATATACAAGTTCATGAATTAAAAGAATTAGATATCATTAAGATGTCCATTTCTACCCCAAACTGATCTATAGATTCCATGCAATCTCAACCAAAATTCCAGCCGGTTTTTTTTTTTTTTTTAAGAAATTGATAAACTTTCTGCCTCTGCTGTTGCCAGGGTACCTATGAAAAAGCTTGTGAGGCTGGGCATGGTGGCTCACGCCTATAATCCCAGCACTTGGGGAGACCGAGGTGAGAGGACTGCCTGAGCCCATGGGTTCCAGACCAGTATGGGCAACTTGGCAAGACCTCATCTCTACAAAAAACCAAAAAATTAGCCAGGCGTGGTGGCATGTACCTGTAGTTCCAGCTACATGGAAGGCTGAGACGGAAGGATCACCTGAGCCCAGCAGGTTGAGGCTGTGTTGGCTGTGAGCGTGCCACTACACACCCCAGCCTAGGTGACAAAGTAAGACTCCAACTCAAAAAACAAAACAAAACAAAAGCTTGCGGATGAAGAAAGGGGGGGAAAAAAAAAGCAGGTTCTAAAGTTCACTCTTGGCTGCATTCACCCTGAGGAAGACGGAATCATGTATTTTGCCAATTTTAAGCAATGTTTCCAAGAGAGAATTAAAGTGAATGGAAAAGCTGGGAATCTTGGTAGAGAAGTAGTAGGAGCAAGAACACTATAGTTTCTGAAGTGCTTTTTTCCAAATGGTTTTTGAAAAACCTTGTCAAAAATTATTTGAAGAATAATCTATGTAACTGGTTTCATGTAGTTGTTAACAGCAGAGAGTTATGAATTACACTACTTCCAAATTAATCAGGACAAAGGAGTAGAAAGATGAGAATTATAACTCACTTATTCAGAATATTTTGTATGAGTTCTTAAATAAAACTTGGGAACAAAACAAAGAAATTGATAATTTATATGAAAATGCAAAAGACATAGAATAGCTAAAACTATCCTGAAAAGCAAAAACACTGAAAACTTACACTACATGATTTCAAGACTTACTATAAAACTACAGTAATTAACATTGTGTTACTGACAAAAGAATGAACAACTGGCAAGTAGATCAATGGAACAGCACAAAGCGAGTCCACAAAGAGACCCAAAATATACATTCAATTGATTTTGAACAAAGAACTAAAGCAACCAATGTTACTGGCAGTATAAATCCAAATGGAAAAATGAATGTCAATCCTGACCCCACACTGTATACATAAATTAATTTTAGACGGATCATAACCCTGAATTTTTGTAAAAGCCAAACTGCAAAGCTTTCAGAAAAAACATAGACTATCTCCCAACCCTAGAGCAGGCAAAGATTTCTTAACAAAACACAACTAATCATATGAGAAAAAAATTTATATATAGACTATATCAAAATGTAAAACTTCTGTTAATCAAAACAAACTAGTAACAAAATGAAGACAAGCCACAAATACAGAAAACATGTGTAATACATGTATCTAATAGAGAACTTTCAACCACAATATATAAAAAAATTATACAACCCAATAACAAAAAGGCCCAATAAAAACAGACAAACAGACTTCAATGGTCACTTTACAAAGGTGGATGTATAGATAGCCAAAAAGCAAATGAAAAAGTGTCCAAGATCATTTGTTGCCAGGGAAATGCAAAATACAGCCACAATGAGATATTATTCAATATCTACTACATATGACTAAAATGAAAAAGACTATTAATCATAAATAGAACAACCAGAAGTCTCACACATTACTGGTGGCAGTGTAAAATTGTTGAATCACTCCAGAAAATTATAAAATAAAACATACATATACCCAGCAATTTCACTTCCATGTAATTGTACAAGAAAAATGAAAACATATGTCCACAAAGAACCTAATACAAGAATGTCCACAGCAGCTTTATTCAGAATAGCCAAAAACTTAAAAACAGTTCAGGTTTTCATTAACAGGAGAAACTGGTATTATAAAGCAATAAAGAAACAAACTACTGTTTATACAAAACCCTGGACAAATCCCTAAAACCATTATGCTAACTTAAAGAAGACACACAAAAAAGTGCACAATGTATAATTCCATTCACATGAAGTTTTAGAAAGGGCAAGACTCATCTATGAGAGCAGAAAGCAGAACAGTGGTTGCTTTAGGAGATGGGAGGAAGACTATCTAGGAAGGAACATGAGGAAGCTTTCTGAAGTGATAGAACTGTTCAATAACTTGACTGGGATATGTGGCTACTGGTTGTACACATTAGTCAAAACCATGAAGATCAGACCATATTTCAATTTAATAAGAGGTAATGAGTCATAAAAAAAAGATTTAGTGTCCAAACTCGGAATAAATATAATATCAACCATCTACAAGTTAATATTTAGGGTCAGTGAACAAATATTTCACTATTTGAAACTATTCCATTTTTTTTTTTTTGAGTTGGGAGTCTCACTCTGTCACCCAGACTGGAGTGCAGTGGCCGCTCCCGGCCACCGCAGCCTCGACCTGCTGGACTCCAGCCATCCTTCCGCCTCACCCTTCCAAGTAGCCAGAATTACAGGCATGCGCTACCACGCCCGGCTGATTTTTTTATTTATTGCAGAGATGAGGTCTCGCTGCCCAGGCGGGTCTCGAACCCGCGGGCTCAGGCAATCCACTCACCTCAGCCTCCCAAAGGCGCGGGATTACAGGCTGAGCCACCGAGCCCGGCTGAAACTATTCCATTTTAATTTACACTACCTTAAACCTGGCAAGTTAAAGCAAGTGGTATGTCATGGGCACTCAATGTGGCACTAGTATAGTGACTGATGCATTTTCTGGTCGTTGTCTCTGAAAGTTTCATATTCAGACAGATTATTATTTGTTAATACTATGACAAATTAGTGTGAGAAAGGAGAAAATTTACCAAACCAATATTCAATGAGATCTCTACTGCAAAGAGAAGCCATTTTACCTGTGAGATAGAGCCTCCCATTATAAAAGATGGTTTTTCTGTAGTCACTGTGGTTTTGGATGATGGGATGAGAGGAGGTGGTGGCCTGGTCGGTCGAGTTGTTGGAAGCCGAACCCCTTCAGGGAGATTAGTTATCACTTGATGTGGAGCAGGTTGGAGGACTTTTAAAAGGAGAAAAAAATGATTTTTAAAAAGTCAGTTTCCTTGTTTTCAACATGCCACCTCTCTGTCATTCCTGAATTTTTAAATCACAAATTAAATTATAAGTGCAAGATGAAGCCAAGAATGAACATTTATTTTAAATTTCTCTTTCACTTAACCCTGTATACATATTCACGTCACAAGTAGCATTTGTGGAGTTAAAAAATTCAACTCCCTTCCAAAACAGAACTTTGAATCTGATGCTTATTTCAAACTGCTTCAGCTTAGCAAAGGCAAACATCAATCTTCAATATGTTTTTTTATCTCTTGCGATCACTCTTTGGATCTCACAATGAAGGTGAGGAAAAAAGGGTGCTTCTCAGAAACAGCTGATAACACTACTTCATAGAATATGCAGACATGACTGACAACCAGTTGTATGTCCTCATTGCACCTTGCATAATTTGAGAAACATTTACTGAATCTGGCTCTCAGGGAACTCTTGCATTTCTAGGGGGCAGAAAACATCTCAAGATGTTTACAAATTCATGTATTCTTCTTAAAGAAAAAGTCAGTCAATGTCACAGTATAAATGCATGAACACAAATTTCCCAGTGGCCCAGTGATCTCAACTGAATACATCTGATGATGAAATGCAAAGAAACAAGAAATTCATTCTGAAACAGCAAGGACATGTCCTAGAAGAGCAGTTCATTCACAAGATTAAAACACCCACGTAGAACATCTGTGGGTAGATGGCCAGCTGCCACTGCACATAGGCGTGATATTTACCTGGCGGGACACTATAGCAGGCTGCACTCATATCAGGCTGTGGAGCGGCTTTACTGACTTCTCTTGGAGAAAGCCTACACGGTGAGGCTGACCTTGCTGCAGTATTGTGCATCTGTGCTTCCTGTTCTAGAGCACGTTTGACCTCAGCATAAGGCATATAGGCGACTGATTTTCCTATGAAAGTTAAAGTTATCAAAATAAGGGAAGAACCCCAAATTAAAATAGTAAGTGTGAAAGGACCAAGCCCACACCATCCAGGGGCAGATCCATCTATATATGAATATCAAGGTCTAAAATTCCTGAGGGGAAAATCCACCCACAGAGAAGTTACAGAATCCTATAAATCTAAATTTCCTATGTATGCAACATCACTATGACCTAATAAAATCCTCAAAGATCCAATTATGATTTTTCCCTTGAAGGACAAGAAACTTCTCTTAAGGAGAATCAAGTGTTTTCACATGCAACAGCCAAACATCTGCCAAACATCAGATTATCAAGTGATTCCATGAATCACTGGCTGGAATTAGAGGTCAGCTCTCTGAGAATTTCAGCTGTTATAATTAGCCTATTGAAGCTCACTGCTTAATATTCGGAGAAATAAATTTAATTAAGAAAAGGAAGAAGCCTTTCAAAAGATGCAGACCAAACTAACCCCTATACAAGCTTATAAACTATGAATATAACTGCAGTCATTCTAATGAAAATTACTTATCATGTAAGTTATTTTCACATAAAATATTTTAAAAACTTTAAACATTTAAAGAGCATGCCAGAAATGCAGTCAGTCATATTAAGACTTTAAAATATATATAATTTTTCTTTTAAAAATAAAATTGATATAATCTTTGAAAAGCACAAAGTAAAACTCATTTGTAACTCTAACCACTTAGAACTGTGGCATTTTAATATCTGCCAGAACAGAGTCTCATTCATCTTATTATTCTTTTCATTACCTAGTTGTATCCATGTATCTTTCCAAATAAATCCAGATTTTTAAATCATTTTGAGTACTTTGTCCCAAAAATATATATATTTTTGTAGGTATTTACTATTCTGTTAAAAAAACTATCTCATTCATATCGGTGTACGTGTGTGTGTGTGTGTGTGTGTGTGTGTGTGTGTGTGTGTGTGTGTGTGTGTGTGTATAACTGATTATTGCAAACATATAGGAAAGGCATGGATTTCTGTATAACAATTTTTTCTGAGTTTTCCTTTAAGTTCTAATAACTTTTCAGTTGACTATTTTAGGCTTCCTAGGTGGATAATCTTATTCTATAAATAATATTTTATCTTATCCCATCCTTAAACCTCTCTTTACTTTACTAAACTATGTTAGGTAATAGTTTACTAAGATTCTTTTTTTTTTTGAGTTGGAGTCTCACTATGTCACAGGCTGCAGTGTAGTAGCATACTCACAGCCACCCCAGTGTCGACCTGTTAGACTCCAGCTAACTTTCTGCCTCAGCTTTCCAAGTAGGCAAAACTACAGGTGCACGCTACCATGCCTAGCTAATTTTTGATGTATTGTAGAGATGAGGTTTTGTTAAGTTGCCCAGGCTAGTCTCGAACCGGCGGGCTAAGAAAGTCTACTTGCCTCGGCCTCCTAAAGTATCGGGATTACAGGCTGAGTCACTGAGCCCAGTCAGATATTTTTTATAATCAGAAGTCATTCTAAAAATATCAACTAAGACACAAGTGCTGGGCATTGTGCATTACATGGATTACCTCAGTTAGCCCTCACGACCAATTAGATTGTTTAATATCATTTTACAGATTAGGAATCTGAGCCTCAAAAGTATCACACTTAATTGCTCCACCAAGGTCATACTACTAAGGATTTTTAAAAAGCAGTATAATTCCAGACCCTGAGCTCTAAACCACAGTGCAATTGTGTCTCACTGAAAAACTGGTAGTTGAATTTCACATGCCTCTAGAGTATCCATCAAGATGATAGTACTCTTTTCTCCTTTGACATATTAATAGGATGGATTAGATTATTAAGTGTCCTAATACCGAGTAAACAGATTTATTAAATAAACCAACTACAAAAGAAAATTACTTCTCTTCTTCCTTCCTAGATAATTAACACATCACATTAAAAACTCAATCCCTGGTTGTTTCAACATTTCTAGTAAGTTTATAATTATGTAAAACAAAAAACAAAAAAAAAACTGGTCACAGTAGTTTTCTTTTTTAAATGATGGAAATTCAGATGGTTCTAAACACAGCTTAAATAATCATGTACCCAAAACTGGAAAAACAAAACAAACAGCAACAACATAAACATACAACAAACTAGACTGAGTTACACAGAAGTATTAATTCTTAATTTTTATTGGATAGATTCCATTAAACGTGCATTAGAAGTTCAAGTCTAACTTTCTCTACATGATTAACTTTGAATTCCTTCATGTAGGAAAGAGGCTTCATGTTATCAGTAAAGCAGAGGTCAATTTCTATACATGCTACCGGAAAGTGAAAACAATTCTTCCCTAAGGTCTTTTGCAAGTTTTTCCACAGATGGGAAAAACTTTAAGCAACTAAAAAAGGGCACATCTACAATCTGTTTTTATCATTCACATTAATAGAAGATGAAGAGAACCACACAGCTGGACAACAAGTATTGCCTGATATTTTCTAAAGGAGACCATGAAGGGAAAAGGAAAAAAAAAAAAACATGGTCTTCATTCAGGTGAACTGTACCAATATTTGGTGATGTTTACACATAAATCCACTTTCTCACTATGTTTAACATTCTAGGTGAGGCAGAGGCAGTGGAAAAGAAAAAAAATTCTATAACTGCTCTATGAGATTGTATTTAAAACATTTGTGTTGGGTTGGGAGCGGTGGCTCATGCCTACAATCCCAGCACTTTTGAAGGCTGAGATGAGAGGATTGCCTGAGCCCACGAATTCGAAATCATCCTAGGCAATTTAGCAA